>NC_135497.1:134413227-134653227 GCF_052857255.1 Amblyomma americanum | reverse complement strand
TTTACTTGTTTTTTGTGCGTTAAGTGAGTGTTGCCAGTGGCTGTAACTACGCCATTTGGAAACATATCCAGACCAACAGAGCTGTCGGCAGGTGGTTCAGCGTCAAGGGTTACTGTGGATCCGGAACGACCCTGTTACATTACCTGCCAGGAGCGCGCGCGAGCGCCTTGTTAGGCCTCGCCGCGTGCTCTGATCTGACCCCCCCCCCCCCCCCCCGGGACACGCCCCTGGCGCGACGCGTTCCGCTCGCTTCGTCCCATGCCATTCCGCGCAAGCGAGGGAGGCATTCGGATAATGAGCAGGGCCCTGAAGCACGCTCGGCAGCGACTCCACCCCTTCACCTCCTTGAGTCCTCCCTCGCTTCCGCGATCGCGGGCGACCAATGACACGGCACCGCTGTGCTCCGTCACGTTTCGGCTCGAGACGCTAACGAGACCGCCACCGCGGCTGACGTCGCCAAGATGTGGGAATCGAGCGTAATTTAATCAATCATAAAAGAGGGCAACGAAGGCGCCATGTTTAGATGGCGACGGCAAAGGCGACTGGTGGTGCAGAAGATCCCACGGCGCAAAACAAGTGAAAAGATGCCGTTAACTCCGCCTCCCCTGCGGCGGCGAAGAAATACACGAGCCGGGGAATCTAAAGAATAATGGCGGATTCCCGGAGCGTGGAGAGCAGGAGACGAGCAGGCTGAAAGCGCGATGCACGGCAGAGCAGCTGCCCTAAGACTCGCGGCGAGGGGAAAAATCTTTAAGAGCAGGGAGAGGCGTTGGCTGCCTCTCGCAAGCCGGAGGTCTGCTCCTCGCTTTCAGCCGCCTCCTCGCCTTTAAAGATTTTTCTTCGTTAAGAAAACGCACGAGTCCGCGCAGTCGCCATATTCCGGCGCGCCTCTTCCCTTCTCCGGGCACCTTCTCTTTCCAACAGGTCGGAGCGCGCGCGTGGGCTTTTAAAACCCTCCTCCTCTTGCTGCTATGCCGCTGGTGCGCGCGCGCCACCGCCATCTTCCTCGCGCCCTTATTTTCTTGGGGGCGGGGGGGGGGGGGGGGGGTTCTTCCGACACCTTGTTAGGACGTGGGCGAGGAGATGCGGCGCGGGTGGAGAGGACGACCGGGCTGCTCTGCATCGCCGCCGCAGCGCGCCCACGTGACCTCCAAGTGCCGACGAATGGGGCGCATCAACGATGCACCTGCAGTATCGCACGCAGAAACGAGGAGAAGCCGAGAATGAGGGCGCCGATGTGGAGGGGCGACGTCCCGAGGAGGAGAGGTGGCAGGCCGCTGCATGCAGCCCGGAAAAACGCGCGCCACAAAGAAAGCGTCCTCATCTCCGTCCTCCACTCGTGCGTCGCAGGGCTTGCTTTCTTCATCTTTCGTGCCGGCGCTTTTCTTCTTCCCTATCGCTGCCTCCCGCTTTTCTCATTATAAAGAATGGAGGATTGGCAGAACTGCAACAGACAGCGGCGGGCGCTCTCTGGCGAAAAATAAGGCGAGGAGGAGGACGGAACGTCTTCCAAGTAGAACAACAACAGGAACAGAGATAGCGGGGCCCGCCAGCTGAGTAGAGGGGGAGGGCGCTGCACGAAGGAGGAAGAGGGGCGACGAAATGAAAATGCGCCGCCGGAGTTGGAAGGCAGAGGAGGGAATGAGCGGGGGGGAAACTTGATATTCCGGGCGAAATCTTAAATGGGATGGATGGCGAAGGAGGGCCCAAATGGAAAGAGCGCGAGAGACAAGAAAGCGAACCGGAAAGAAACGGGGAGGCAGCGGGCACCGGGCGGCGCGATGCAGAGATGCGTGCCGCATCTTATTGTTGCGCAAGAGTGAACATTCCTGCATTCCTATTATTACTGTTATTACGGGTTACTATGATTGGGCCGGATTCTGGCTTCATCGTGACTTGTTGTTTTCTTTGCTGGCTCTTCCTCCCTTCGTTCCTCTCGTCCCTGCGCCTTGTGCCTCGCAATTTTGTCTCCTATCTTTGCCTGTCCGGCGTCATGGCGCTCGGTGGCCGGGGGTGAGAAGAAAGGCGCTGCGTCCCCTGCCTCTGCAGTCGACGGATATTTGCGCCTGCGTGAATATTTATAATGAAGCCGGCTTCCTTGCGCCGTTTCGGCTCCTCCTTATTCGCGAGCTGCTTTTTGCTTGTCTTCTCCTCAAACATCACCAGCGTTGGCGCTCTTTCTACCATCTCTTAGGCCCAGCCACAGCACTGATTATTGTAGCTTTGAAGAGTCCCAAGAAAGGCTTTTATTTTTCTTCTTCTTCCTGGTGGAAATGTTTTCCGTGGAATTCACTAGAGCATTATTGCCCTGCAGCAGTACTTTGTGTAGTAGTTACAAAGTAAGAATAGTGCGTCCAATGCCTCCTACGTGTTCTGTATAGGGCATGAGTAGGAACAAGGGCATTCTGTAAACATTAACTAATGTTAGTAGCTTAACGTTCGCCTTTTCATGATGTGAACAAAACAGCCACGCGAGAAAAGTATATCTAAGCCAGCCGTCCTTCGCTCGTACTTGAGGAAACGAAGAAGTTGGGACAAGAATTAATGAAAAAAATGCTTTAAGCGTTAGTTTTGTGATACTTAGCCAGCTATAAATCTGTACATAGGGTCCAAAAAGGTAATATGCACAGGGCAAGCAATTCTGAGACCGTACCTTTGAACCTGCGCTTTCCGCACTTAATTTGGTGCAGCAGCAAACTGTGCTTCTAGTGGCATTTTTTTAAAACAAACATTCAATTTTTTTTTCTGGTGGGGGGGGGGGGGGGAGGTTCCTATACGGAGCGTGTACGTCCGGTGTTCTTGAGTTTTTAATGTAGCGGGGCATTGGGCTTTCAAGCAAGCGTCGTTGGAATGCCGCCGTTGGCAGCTTAGTTACCGGGGATACTTTTTTAAGGGCATATAGCGCAGCTGAACCTGTAGTTGCATGCAGCTCATAGAAATGCACACATGCTTATTTCACAGCGTTACGACAAGTGATCGTAGAAGTGTAAAAAGAAGCGCCAAGAAAATCTTCAAGCGTTTCCACTTCATAAGAAGAAATCACAGTATCTCCGGCGCACAATGTAAAAGGATCGGCCGGTCCGAAAATGGCGCGCTAAATAACTGAAGCCTTTCACAATTTTCTTCACAGCACATGAGTGATAAGCTAAAGCCTCTCGTGATAACGTCGGAATAACAAGTTCACATTGCAACAATTTCCCGCGTCGCAGCTTGCTCCCTTGCTGTTTTTGGTGGTTAAAAAATATTCTTAGTGCGGAATATTCAAAGGAAATATACCCATACAACAAATAAGATGCACCAACTTCGTCGTTCTACTCTGCTTTGGCAGTTACTAACGCTCACTACTAAGCACACGAAGTAGCCTGGATGCGACGAAAGCGATCTATGCCGTCACGGATACCATTCCGAAGTAATCAGGGTTTAGGAAGCAGGGGAAATGGCAGCGCACGTTGATGGCGGACAGATTCAGCCGCTCATAATGCCAAGACGCTTTCTTTGACTGCAGGCATCTCGATTTATATGTATCAGAAGAGTAGCTTACACAGTATATTCTCATTTGTCCGAAAGTGTGAGTGAACCCTGCTCTGATCAGAGAATAGTGCTGCCACTGCTGTATTCACTTAACACAAGTAGGCCTAAGAGTGAGTGGTCAGAGCACTGAAACAGAGAAATTAACAATTGATTATTACATACGTACGTACGTACTTACACACACACAAACACACATTTGAAAAGACCGAAACGCAAAAACAGAAACGGATAAAGGTCTGTCAATTTGTTTGATGTTATCAGTTGCTAAATACATAAAAAGGAAAGAGAAAGAAGAAAGGAAAGGCAGATAGGTTAACGAGGCATAATAAGGCCAGGGGCTGGTTTCCAATGCTTGTTGAGAGGAATAAAGGAATGTGGAAAACAAAGCAGAGCGGAAATATATTTATTTATCTTTATAGGCAACATTTTCCAGGCATGTAAAAAGATATAAAGAACGGGAGAGAGAAAGAAAAAGAAAATTCCAAGGATACAAACGACTTTGAGAGGGCCACATTATGCACCAACTAGCAGGTATCTCACGTGGTCATTATAATGGCAGAATCATATTGCTAAAACAGCTTTCAAGTGTGTTACTCGTGCTGTCGTTATACCCTAGCCTGTAAGCTCTCGCTTTATCACAGTGTTCTGAGGCAACCTTTAAATCAGCAAACCGGTCATGCTTGCCGCGAACTCTATATGTACGACGTTTTGTATAGCTACTGTGCGAGAAAAATAATCAGATACTGCACACCTAATTCCAAATTTTACCCTGTCGTCCGGCTTCATTTGCTGTATTGCCGAGCATTGTTTTTTGTCGCTGCATTGCTCCTGTATCCTCAATTGTTGTAATGCGTCAGCGTTAGCCCGCCGCTGCAGCAATTTCTTCCCAGCGTTGGTCTATGAAGCATCCGAAGAAGTGGGAGCATGAAAAATACTCATCATATATATGGCGTCCAGCGGGATTCAAACCCCCGGCGGTGATAACAGATCAGCTTCACTTGCCCCACTCGCCGATTGCCACAGCCTTTCTGCCTTCGCGTTAAACTGTCAGCCATTCGCGCTGTGCTTTGGATATTGTCGTCTTCATCAACTTTCATCCATACGCGAGACAATTCAAACGCAAGAGCACGTGCGCATTTTCACGTGCGAGCCCAAGTTCGAACGCATTGTCGGTTTTGTGTGACCGCTTTCAAACGCAGGACCACGCAGCCACTTCGACGCGCGAGGCCAAGTTTGAACGCGTGGCCGGTTTGAAGCCTCCGTGTGAGGGCTCCTGGACATCTCACTTCAACAAATTTTACAATATCCCAAATGATTTCAAAGAAACGGGGAAAATGCAAATAAATAACTTATCCAGCCCAAATTTAAATTTTCATTCGTGTCAATAAGTTCAGTTCTTCAAAACAAATCGCTCACGAAATCGGAGCCCATATGCAAACGCATTCCCCGCTGCATGAATCGCACTTATCGCCCGTGAGTTTTTCCTTTCTGTATTGCTGCATTGCATGTTGCGGGTCAGTTTTTCTTGTTTTGTCTTTTTTAGTTCGCACAGCGTGTTACAAGCATCATGTAAAGCTTGATTTTTTTTAATTTATATTTTGTGGGAACGAACTGAGTGCTATTCGTTTATCTGCCCTGTACTGTAATGTCCTTACAGATGACTTGTTCGTGTGATAAAAATAAGCACCCAAATAAACAAACAAATACCTAAATAAATAAATTAAATCAAAAAGGAAGTGTACAGAAACGGATCAATTTTTGCCGCAGTTCGCCAAGTTATCTTGTTAAATTTTTATGCGCGCATCTGCAGCTCTTTTTTTTTTTTGCATGTACAGTACTCACGGATTGAAATAGGACATTCGAAGCGCAAGCCTTGCAGTGCCACGCAGGCATGTGGTAAACCACAGGCCGGCTCGTTGGCGACTGGAAGGAACAATTCTGCTTTGTAGATGTTCTCCCCCTCGCGCCATACCACAATGCACCACCTTGGTTCCATGAGCATCTACGGGCGGCGCTCCATGAAGCGACGGCCACGCGCTCCGAATGTCCTATTTCAATCCGTGAGTACTGTACACGTACACAGCCTTGCTGTATCATCCGTTTGTTCATCTTATTTCTGCACATGTTAAAATTATAAATAATAGTGAAGAGCCAATTTTTTTAATTGATTTTGGGCAGCTTGTGGCTGTTAATTTTGCTGGAACTTTCCTTCTTAAACGGACACTGAGGACGACTACAATCAATTTCTTTCCTAGCGAAATTCAATTCTACGGCTCTTTCTGGGTATACAGATTTTGATCCGTCAGTAAGATTAGCGAGTAAATTTCATTAAATTTTTTTCCCGCCACTCGCTCCAAACATGTGACGTCTACGCCGCAAAGGACTCCGTGATCCGCACTTTGAAATGAATGGCGGTGTAGCCCAGCCGCTGGGATCCGTGTCAAAAACTCTGCCAACGCACGCAGTTGACCTGCGAAATAGGCTAGCCATGGCGGCGCCTGTACATTATTTTCTCTTGTCTTTTCTAGCTTACAGAAGTTCCGTTTTAAGTGAAGGTAGCTATACGGGCCAAATTCACTTTGTCCTCATTATCCGTTCCATAACTTTCGGCGAGCAAGTGAAACGTGCAGCACCCGCCACATGAATATCCTCTCGTTCATGGCTATTACCTCATGTAACAGTGCGGATACGACCACTGCCAATCTTTATTGTGAGGACAACATCTAATTTTGTACTTACTTTTTTGTACCTTGCCACGGGGAATATTTGTGAAGAAAAATGGCAAGGTTTTACTGACACCGCTGTCAGAACTGTCATTAACCACTGCCTTCCGTCGCAGCTGGATTTTACGTATCTACTTTAACGGCATCAACTTTGCACCTTTCTATCTATATTAACGGCATAAACTTCAAAGTCTCAGCGTGTTGGGCTGCTGGAATAGTCAACTGTTACTGCGCGGTGTGGTACACCATCACTACGCTGCTGGAAAAATCCCTCCTCGCATTTCCCGCGGCGGCCAAATGTGGCTGTGCATCTGCCCGAGTCATCTTTCCCCAAACGAAGCCGCAGAGCTGCGCACACGGCGGAAGTTCCTGACACAAGGTGCGTTCGGGAAGCACGCGTTGAAGGGAGAGAGTGAAAGCGCACGGCTTGCGAGCGTCCAGCGTGGGGCACATTCCGATTCGACGCCCTTCCTCGTAGACTATAAAAGTGAGCTAGCTGCGTCTTTGCCCTGCTTTTCTCTTGCACGTGCCGTGTTTTTGCGGCAGAAAACAAGAAGGGATGGCCTCGAAACGCGCGTCGGACCCGACGAAACCGGGATTCTATCACGCGCGCCGACACCCCGCTCCGTCGCCGCATTGAAGGGTGCGCGGGCTCCGCGGGGGCCATAAAAGCGCCTCGGCCAGGATCAAGGCGCGTGCGTCCCAATCCGACGACTCGCGGGCGACATTGGAACCGTGCCTTCCCCTTGACGGCCGGGCATCCTCCCCTCTGATCCTTGCTCCCCCCAGATTTCTCGCGGGGCGAAAGCGCCCGTCGCATCATTTTTCTCCGGCAACGTGCGCGAGCGTCTCGCCGCGGTGCGAAATCAAAACAAGTACATAGCGCCACCCGACGGCGTTGCTTCTCCCGCCATGAGCGTCCTCTTTTTGTTCCCCCACTGTCTCCCTTTGATTCCCGTCCCTTTCTTTTTGCCGAGAACGAATATATTGTGCACGGTCATTAGAATAAGCGTTTTCCGCTTTGTGGGCCCCGGTATAAACACACAGCGTCTCGTGAGCCGAGCCTACGCTGCCAGCGCCCCTGTCGTTTGACTGCGGTAGGATGCGTAGCGCCGCTGCCGAATTCTTGGGAAAAAATAGGCTTTGAGAAGGAAGCACGGCACCGGTGCAAACTCGGTGAGGGAAAAACTGCCACGTGAACATGGAGAGAAACATAAAAGAGTGAAAGAAAGCAAAAAAAAAAAAAATTCCTGGAAATGCTCATCCACCGGCCCGGCATCACAGCATTGCCCAGAGGCGAGCATCAATCTCTCAACATTTATCACGCGGATCTGAATATATTTCTGTTTCAGGAGCGGGAGAATCCCTTAAGACTCTCTTTCCGCCAGCCTGAGCTAAAGCGAAGGCGTATCTATCTTTGTTGTTAGTGGCCGCATCTACAACCGGCGTCACGAAAAACTGGCAAACGTAGTCCCGCGTCTTTCCCTCCTGCGCCAAGGTGCTAAGCATTTCTGCGTACCGCGGTGCCAGATGAAGCGCGGGCTTCGCGAAGGGCGCCAAATAAAAAAGCGCGCGCGCTCGCGTTCAACGCCTGCTGCGCAGGAAACGCGAAGAACCTTCCAGGGGCGCAGCGTGCGACACTCTCTGCCGCCGTATACCTGGTGCGCCGTACCGCGAGCGGAGATATCCTCCCGGAGCAGCGTATACATAATTAACCAAGAACTGGAAAGTGTCTCTCGCACTTGCCTCTCTGCCTCCCTTTCCTGTCGCTTTCACCTGCGGCCGCTGCGGAGCGATTTTAACGCCACTTTGATATATTGTGGGTTTCAACCTAGGACTTTTCTTTTTTCATCAGCATTCACGATAGCGAAGCAAAGTAGACCTTTTTACGTTCCATTTTAGCTGTCTTTGTTAGCAACATTTTTCATCCTCCGGGAGCATCTGTAAGTTGATGCGTTCACAGTCAACGTGCATGTTTAGTGTCTTGCGTGTAGATATCTCTCTACCGTTCTTCGGTACCGCCCACGTTGACAAAATATATTTTACGCAGGTCGATTCAACGCTAAACTTGCGCCAGTTTGAGAGCTTCAAACTCGCGCACAGTTGTAAAGATTTGCCATGCGCAAGTGGGTGCATTTTCTTTTTTAATGAATCTGTAACCTGAATGGCTCACGCGACAAGTTTAGAAAATGCTCCAGATACGACTAACCTTTTACTTAACAGAGATGTAGTTGTAAATCCCGTGGGTCCGTCCTCTTCGGAACATTACAAGACCCGATCCACAATGACAGACTACAAGATATGGCTGTCTTGAAAGAAGGGTTCATTTTTTCTCTTCGGTACTGTAATAAAAGAACCAGAAACCGCTAGATCGGTACGCAATCTGTGCGCCACTGGGGACTGTGGATAAAGATGGGCCCAGCAGAGCAACACTCGGTGGTCGATCAAGAGGAGTTCTGGACAAGCCATTAGTTCGTGAACATTTCCGTGGAAATCGCAGGACAATTAAAGTATTCAAATTTTCGACGAAAATTCATCTATAATAAAAAATGATGTTACGCAGAGCTTACTGCATGGCATGAGGGAGAGAAAATTGGAGCTAAAACTGAAATAAAAATACAGTGTGCTTCACTACATTCAAGCTGTACAAAAGCACTTAGAATGAGGACACCACATAAACATGATACAAAGAGTAAATAAAAAGCGACTGCGAAATTTGTTATCCGAGACGCGTTTCCAGAGATTTAAGCACAGCCGTTTACTAAGCGGCGCGAAATGCTACTGGAGGGCACATATCACGAGTTGTTCAGCGTGGTTAGCATTACGCATTGAATGTTTATACGCAGCAATAAACCCCGCACATTTTTATCACTACCCCGGAAAAAGAACCGACACTGCAAATGGGTATTCCCCCAGTGACAAGCCTGTAATGCACATTGTCGCAACTGCGATTGTTCACGTATCTACGAAGATTATGAAGGAGCCAACCAATTTTCAATTTTCTTTTTTTTTCATACGTATGATTTAGCGCCAGCAATGATTGCGTTAGTTCAATCCAAGGAAAGTGCATCAGTCATTTTCAGAGCCCTCCTGGAGTTGAGTTTAATGTCGTGGATATACTTAATGCTTCATTTGAAGAAAATAGCGCCAGAGCATGCAAACCACGAAAAGACAAGGACACAAAGCGCTTTGTGTCTCGCTGTGTGACATGGCGCTTTGTGTCTCGTCCTTGTCTTTTCGTGGTTTGCATGCTCTGGCGCTATTTTCTTCAAATCAAGTATGCACCAACTCGCCCAAAAAGAAGTGTTAATTAATGCTTCATACCAAAGAAGGATAAAGAAAAGTTCATTATGTAAGTACTCGCATTCATTCTTAAATTTAGAGTAGGGTCGCGGCTGAATTAGTTTCCAATGCTTATTCTTGAGACCAAAATTACCCTTGTAGAAAACCCAGCTTATATCTATTCACATAAACGTTAATGATATGAAGTTTATTTATCGTTAAAGCTGTTTTAATCGTAAATGGTGTTTTATAATCATTAAATGTCCGTGGAAAATGGAATAGGGTTTCGAGGCATCGCACAGTAGTCTATGGTACACACAAACCAGCGCTGTGTTTGTCTCTTCCCTAGTGCCGTCCTTCGTGTGCTGTGCCTTCAGTTTGCACTCACGTCACTTCTCCCCGTTGTTGTGAAACATCTGTCAACTCCAGGCTCCAGATGCAGACTCTGCTCTCTGCTGACACGAATTAGTCTGCAACATCGCTGAAAAAAAAGTACATAAAAACTTATGGACTCAATATGAACAAGAAATGGGAGGCACATCAAAGTGTAAGTAACGTGAAACACTGTTGCGAACTTGCTAATATTTCGACGGTTTTTTGAAGTCCGTGAATCCTATCAGTGCACAGCAGCATGTGCCTAAAGACAGTCATAACAATAAGCCTGGACAGACAGCAGTGCGATGCCACAAGAGTAAGAAAATCGAGCATTGTTCACACTCCCCCATCACCGCGCACTTCGCCCTGGCCATAAGAAAAGAAAGTAAATTTAGGCAGAGATCAAGGGATGGCGCTCTTGGCGAACAAGCCTGTGCCAGTCCTTGCCCTTCTGTCGCAAGCAGACTTCAAAGGCGCCAGATCAATACGATAGGAGCAGGCCAGCCGGACAAAGGCAAAGGCCACAGTCCGATAATTCCATCGTCACCTGGTCGGCGGGCTTTCCCCACTGTCGCGCGCCGTCGCTCGTCGCACGCGTGGGGGTGGCTGTTGCGCGGAACACGCAGAGGAACGTTTCGGCTCGCCGGCGCAGTCGCCTTGGACCGCTCCTCCTCTTCCTCGCGGCGTCGACATCCCATCTGGGCTATCCCCCGCGGAATCCTCCTGCGGGCAAGTCGGACCCACGATGCGCGTCTGCAGCTGAGACGCCTCGGCAAGCACGTGTATGCACGCGGCAGTGCAAGGGGGGGAAGGACAGTCCTTCCTTTGATGAAAATGTCGCGTCACCCGACCGTGTCCCTTTCGTCCTAATATTTCCACCGGGTATGTTTTCTGTCTAGATAGTGGCGAGCTCCCTTTTTTTTCCCAAGCCGCACTCTGCCTGTTTGTTTGGATTACTTCTTTTCCACGTCGGATGCAACACGCACTGGGCTGCGCTCCCTGCCACCGCTGTGCGCCTCATCCTGCCCCCTCATCGCACCGTGCGAGCGACCGTGTGTGAACGATAGAGTCTCCCCGCGGCGGGTTACCGAGTCCCATCCCGACCGACGGTCGCCCCAGGTCCCCTACCGGCTACTGCGTTCCTTCAGCGTCCCTCCCGCGTAAGCTGGGTTATCAGCCCGAAAATAATGCAAACAGCAATGTCCGCACCAAGGAAAAAAAGAGCCTGGCTAGGGAGAAATCGCAAAATAAGAGAAGCGCGCAGTAATCTAGCGAGGCGAAGTCAGCGACGATGCAAGGTGGGAAACAATTTCGGATAACGATTGAATGACTGGATTGTCCCTGAGGCATTCTAGGCACTGTCCTCATCATCTGCGTTACGAAGGTCTCGGCGTTATATAAAAAAAAAGTAGCTCCTTCTTTTTCCTTCTCATACTTGTTGCGGAGGTTCTCCTTTAACAACTGCCACTGGTCGCCCAAGTTTTACGACGTTGCCAAAGTTCGCCCACACCTTTTACATCGGCAAGCCTGAAAGGGGAATGGTTTAGCGGCTTGCAGGAAGGCCTGAAAGGTAGGTACACAGTTTTTCGCCGTGCAACTAACCGGCAAACTAATGTAGCAACGCTGAGCAGGTCAGTATGAGGTAGCTCATGTCACTGCGAAGAAAAGTTGATTTGACACCTTGATGCTTACAACTGCAGTAGAAAAGTTGCCAGTTCTGAACTCAACAGTGATACTCGCAGTAAACAGTCAAGGACAGATTCAGCGTCTGAAACATGAAAAATAAAATTTTTGATGGAAATTTGCATGCTATTGACGCGACGCGTGAATGTTCATTTCTGTCCGCTGCGATAGCTGCATTCTGTTGCTCGTTCTCTGGTTTCCGTTGCCGGAACAAAGCGATACATGGAAGCTTTGTTGGTACTCTTGCCGTAGGTGTGTACGCAAGTGACGCCCTTCTTGATGCCATTATTCAGGCCCCGGAGTATTTAGGTGAAAGAATGGCACGGCGCAATAAAACCCACTTGCCGCCGGCGGAATTATCCGCTCCGGGTCTCGGTTCGGCACCGCTCTGGCTCGCGTCAGGTGCTTCGAACCGAGAGGAACGGGTGGCGCAATCAGAGCGATGATTTACGGCACAAAAACAAAATGCCCGACGCGACGCAAGGAGGTGGGCATGACATCACACCCCTCCGGTGATTCTGCAAAAGCGCGCCGTATCTTTCCTTCTCTCGTGCGAGGGATCACGACCTTGCTTTGATTTATTCCCGCCAGGGCGCCTTTTTACGCCTCCGTCACCCATGTCTTGTTGCCTGCAGGCGCCTCCCCCGACGCCCGCGTTTTTATTTGTGAGTAGGGGTCGGCGCGAAGCGGGCGCCCCTTCCCGGCCGACGGAGCGCTCTCGCTGCCTACTTCCAAATTGATTAATTTCCCGGGGTCCTCGAAATTTCGCTCCGGCGA
Organism: Amblyomma americanum; assembly: GCF_052857255.1. Classification (NCBI taxonomy): domain Eukaryota; kingdom Metazoa; phylum Arthropoda; class Arachnida; order Ixodida; family Ixodidae; genus Amblyomma; species Amblyomma americanum. The sequence continues at coordinate 134,640,856 of NC_135497.1, read as the reverse complement.
ATGCCGGCGCCGCTTCTTGGGGCCGTTGTTTAGAGTTCGCGTTCCCCGGTGGGAATGCGCGACGGGCGAGCCAGAAACGGAACGCATTAGCGCGCCCGCGAGCCGCGGCTGCTTCGGCGCGGCATCCATCCCTGCGACGTGCGCCGCTACTCGGGCGCGGAGGCGAAAAGTGCCCCGCTTCTGAAACAAATCGCACGCTTTCATTGCCTCTTCGGATGCGAGCTTCCTCCTCCTCCTCCTCTTCTTCCCCGTCCCCGATGCTCTTTTGGCGCTCCTCAGTCGGGCCACGTGCGCGTTCGGCGCCTGCAGACGCGCCCTCAGTTTCGACAGCGCTCAGGGTGTCCCACTCTTCCCGACAAATGGTGGGTTAAATGGCCTGTGCGCGTGTGCCGTGACGCAAGCCGAGGGACTCCTTGTCTCCCCGAGGCGCCCGCAGTGCGCGTTCCGCCATTTTCGCCAAGTTTCGAGTTCCTTGCGTCACAAAAGGCGCGGCGCGCGCGCGTGCGGTTGTGAAACGATCTGTTTTTCAGCAGAGGCGTCAAACCTTTTTGGTGACGTTATAAAAGTGGAGCGTTTCCGCGCAGCTTTTCAGCAGTGGCATTATGAAAGCTTCGGATTTGACGCATGGTCCTGTCCTCTCTGCTCGAACAGGCTGCAGTCGCGAATTCATTGTTGTCGCCAGATATCGCAATGAGGCTAGATGTTTAAATTTTCTTCTTGGGAACCATCCATGTAAATTGGCTAATTCATTGCGTTTACTCAGCACCTTCGCTTCAAGTTTTTCCACATTTATGAGTACGTCCTCTTAGTATCTTTGAAAAAGGCAGCGCCAAAAAAGACATACACAAGGCGAGAGAACGACGACACGACAGAGATGAGCGCTACTAACAACTGGTTTTATTTTTTTTTCGCTCCAGGGTACATATTTAAAGGCTTGTCACATCACATCTGCGTACAACCAGAGGACGTCAACATTTTTTCACATCAAAAGGTATGATGTATCGCTCGCTAATGTTGAGCTGATGGCACGGCAAGCAACAATGAATGAAAAAAACACCAGTAACGGACGCGATGAATCAGTGAAAAGGATAACGAAGGAAAAAAACAGGACGAATAAAAATGTGCCCAGTGCTTTCTTAAACGCATCTCTAGAAATGCCCGCTCCGCAGAGTATAACGTCATCGAAGCATCGCTTACACACTCTCCTCGTTTTTTATTTAGGTGAAAGGTCTCCAGCAAAACTCTGGATTTTCTACTTGCACTTCTGCCTAGTACCTACCTATTTCAAAGAATGTCTAACAAACTAGCCCAGCACCAAGTTTTACTAAACTATAGCCCTCTTACTATATTCACGCGATGAGAGAAGAACCAAGTGTCCATCATCGGTATGTTTGTTTTGTTTTTTCTGTTCACACAAATACTATCGCTAGGGCTGAAAAAAGTAATCCCGAAATCATCAACTATCATGTGTCCGGCCAGTGCTCACCATGCTACACTTTACATCCTACATTTTCGGCTGTGCTGAAGCTATGCCGTGCATCTGCCAATATCTTTTTAAATGTATGAAACTGTCACAAACACTCAACTTGCCATTAACAAATTTTGTTGCCGTCCTGATCAATTCCCCCTGACTTATGAGCATTTTTTAATATAACACGTCGGTACACACGCGTAACCTTAAACGAAGCTTGTACAGAGTCCCTAACCGTAGCGCTCGCGAGTAACGCAGTTCAAGCCAGCGACATACTCAGAGCAGGATAACACACACCACAAGCAAAAATTAAGAACGGGTGCGAAATATTGGTAAAATACGAACGGACATTTCAGAGACAAGTGTACTGCAGCCGGAAATGCCACGACAGAATTGAGGCGCGCAGTTGGAAACATAATAAGAGCGGTAGGGCAAACGGCCCGGCCACACACTCCAGCTTGCCATTGTGTTAAATACGACCATTAGTTATTCCACACCGAGAGCTAGGTAAGAACCCTAGCTGCCCTTTCGTCAAAATCACCTGTAACGATAACTTCAGCGCCTATATTCGTCGCCCGCTCCAGAAGACGGCCGCAAACGCCATCGCGGACCGATGAATCGTACTGACCGCGTTCAGGTGTGCGGGCGTCGCTGCCCTTACACGCCATCAGATCATTTCTAGTGGAATCGCGATCACGTGCGTCATGAAGATTCGTCCCTCCACGGAGCGCTATTTGGCACCTGCTTTGAATAAGGACTCAAGCGATTACAGTGATTACGAGCCGGGCACGTAATGCACGCGTGCCACGATCCCATAAGGACGACACCTGACCACCCACGATGCCTGTGCCGACTCCAAAAGGCGTCGATTAAAATCGGCTGGCTCGCTACGATGATGAGTAGGTTTCGATTCCCGGTCGTTTCTGAGCATTAAGAAGGGAGCCGCGCTGGCATCAGCGATTGCATATGAGCCCCCCGTGTGCACGCAATTGCTGAGTGTGCGAATCACGGTGCAGCCATTCTCTTTAGCGGCCGATGCATACAGAGCAAATTCACTTTGGCACATTAACTGAGACAAATACATCCAATCATGACGAACGTCTTTCTGTTTGTGCATACATACAGCTGTGTGACTGCCAGAACACTTTGAATGGCATATGGGACACCCTTTTTGGAGGTAATCTAAATGTTTATTGTTCTTTAGTCTTTGCTGATACCTGCCACGTTGACCAACAGCTGAGGGTGCTTTGGTGTCGACAAACACCTGAAAATGCTGCTGCTCCGCTTTTGAAACATAAAAATGCCCCGCTGAAGTCCTTATCCCTGCATCTTAGGAGATTCAATTCTCTGATTCTGTTCATATGCAGCCCTGTATTGGAGATTTTCAATATATAATGGGGGAGAGTCAATGAATCCAATGTGGCGACATTACGGGCTGCTTCTCCGGAGTCAGCCTAAATAAAAGCACGGTAGCTTTAAAATTTTACACTAAATTCGAACTTCTTTGTCGATGGTGGCAACCTCGTGTGAACCAAACCGTCTCTTTTCTTGAGGCTGTAAAATAATAAAAGACAGACAAGGAATAAATCGCTGTCTGGCGTTTGAAAACGAACGTCGTGAAAAAAAAAAGCGGTAGACGGTGGACGCGCGCTTTGGGGAGAAATTGAAATCAATGACATCGAGATGACTCTTGTACAGTGAATGACACAAACCAGAAGGTCAGCCTAGCAAGACCCTAAGATTGTCGATTCGTCATTTTGCTTCGCAGAGAAAAAGCTATAAAAGTTTTACTATCACTGCTGTTTGAATTTTAACTGATTAAGCCGCGCCCGTTTTCGTTGTTTCGGGTCATAAATATTATTAGCTATGTGCTATTTAAACATGAATATAAAATTCTAACCGTGTGTATAGCTGGAAAGCGAGACTAATGAGGTTGCCTTTTTCCGCGCAATGTCTTCCCTAAGCCCAGTCTAATGCTCTTAGGTGGCTCGTAAGCAGAGCGTGCAAAAGAATGTAACGAATGTATGACCGCTATGTTACGGCTGCTTTCGTCCGATTCAATTCCAATCTAGCCATCCGCCTCTGATTAATTCCAGCGACAACGAAGGCACGGGGCAATCCAAGTAATTGAAGTGCTCAAAGAACCAGAATAAAATAGAATTGGAATGAAATGATTACATCACGTTCTGATGCTTGGTCAACAAAGCACCATATCATCATACATGCATGCCGTAATAAGGTCTGCATACAAAGTCATGTACAGAACTCGTAGCACTTGAAATGAGCCCGTTGTCCCGTATTCTCATCAGTTTTCGTTAACAAACAGCGCCTCGTATTTACATAGGATTTTCTAATCCAGGTAAACCATCTGTTTAGAAAGAAAGGCTAGGTACCTGACTTCACTGTTATGGCCAAGCAAGCGTTAAACTGCAGCGTGGAAACCTCCTGTTTCTATGCTCTCTGTTCTCTATATTGCTGGCACCAGAAAATTTACAAAGTAACACTTAGCGGCTATCTTATCTGGTTAGCGCGCAAGCATGCATGCAAGAACGCTCCCAAGATACATTTTTTTTACAGCTAAACTCTGAGAGCTACGTCTGAATGCGCTGGCGAACCACTCAGGCAACGGAGCAAACGTTGCACTTTCGCACGCACCGATCCTTTTTGGACTAGTTTGTGGCGTCTACGTCCCGAAAGTCGCCAGTATCTGTGAAAAAAACCACAACCTTCTAGATGATGTCAGGACGGCGCGAAAAGAACAAGGACAAAAGAGGCACAAGAACACAACAGGACAGGCGCCAACTTGCAACTGAGGTTTATTCGCCCAAACCCTTACATTTTATGAAGCACCCGAGCCGTATCGCAGAAGCCTATCACACAAGAATAAGAGATTGTAAACAACAAACAGAATTCAGGAAGTAGGTGCTACTTTTAACAGACCGGAAGATACATTCATACATTCAGCACTACGCTCCTGAAAAAAGCAAACTTTTTTTTTTTTGACTAAGGCCCAAGATCATCCGAGCGCATGCAAAACCAACAGGAAAGCAATTCATCCTCACAACAAAGACACACGCTTGGCCAAGGCAAACGGATCGCGATATCAAAATTCCTGCTTTAACACACCGTGTGATAATGAATGAATGACCAACAACAAGCTCGGAAAAAATGGTGGACATGAAACTTCAAGTCGCAGAAAACATGCGATTTTCAGTAATATATGAAAAATACGCTGGAGCAGTGTTAACAAGAATGCAGAACATTAAAAGTGACGGCAGTGTTTTCTGCATTTATTTATTTATTCACCTGTGCATAAGGAAAATGTAGCTTGCGCTCCACTACACTCAAAGAAAGAAGGAAAAGAGGACAGCTTCTATCGGAAATCGGTTTCTTTAACTGCGCTGAATATCGTTCCCCCAAAACGGTGGCGTATGAAGCCTTGGCGATTGAAGTCCGCAACCTCCAGGAGCGCCACCCACCACCGAACAACACACCTCCGCTCTTCAGAAGGCCTCCCTCCAACCTCCTTCCACCCAAAAGCGTGGACTGTGTCAATCCGAAGCCGAGGCCTCAGTGAAGGAGTGAGAGGAACCTACCACACACCCACCGCCGTCCACACAGATCCACCCCGTATAATCACCCGCCAGCCTTTTTTTTAATGCAGAAAACGCTGTGCGAACAAAGTAATTTTCTTGTTAGTGAGTAAATCTCAGAAGTTTAGACTAGAAATGAGGGCTCAGGTTGGTGTCACAATTAGATGAGAGTCTAAAAGTGCGAACCAAACGCTAACGGCTGAGGAACTGTCCTGAGTCTGCTAAGAACAGTGCAGGAGAAAGAAGCGTGCATCACTGTTGCCACTTAAATACCAAAACAGTGAGACCATCTCGGTTTCGGCATTGTGAACACAGAGCTTAGCATTCGCCCGCCTCACAATTCAGAGAGAGGAGGCGATTTTGCGTGACAGCCTCACCTCTCCAATTCTAAGGGTACCCGCGCATATGACGATTAAAAAACAAAACAAAACAAATCGAAGGGTATATATCTTGCGTGCAGTGCAAGAACACATGAAATAGTCATTTAATACGAGGTTTTGTCAAATGAAAACTGTAAAATTATTCGAAAATAATTTATGCAGCAAATGAGAAACACATCCACATCATTTTTCTACATAATCTCCCCCAACGCTGAACAAGTTTTCTGGTGCTTAAAAAGAGCCTGGATTTTTATGGGAAAAAATAACTTATTTGGGTACTCAACCAGTCATCCACCGCTTTGGGTACATTTTCATCCGATCGAAACGTCCCCCCCCCCCCCCCCCCCCCGAGTGTCTCCTTCAGAGCCTCAAACATGTGGTTATCACTGGGGGCGAGATCTTGTGAATAAGGAGGATGTGGCAGCAACTCAAAATGCAGATCATCAACGGTCGCAACTCTTGCACGAGCAGCATGAAGCAGAGCATTGTTATGCCGCAAAATCCACGTTACCTTATATTTATAGCAGTTCTAAAATGGCACTTCGCAGATCTGAATAAGAGGCATTAGTGGTTGCGTTCCTTATGGGCGTGCAGTGGTCCAAAATAACGTCTTTTTGGTCCCAGAACAGAGTAGCATAGCCTTCCCCGCAGATGGTTGTGTTTGAAACATTTTTTTGGCTTTCGGGGTCAAGAACAACATCATTCCATGCTCGCTCCTTTTGTTTCCGAGGAGTGGAAATGAACCAATGTTTCATCCTTAGCAACGAGTCTAGTAAAGAAATCATCGCATTCTCATCCAAATCTTCGCACAAGTTCTTCATAGACGACAACATGTCGCTCTAATAGGTTCAGCATGTATGTCTTATTGCATGTTACGCTGTATTTCCGTACAACAACAACAAAAAAATCTCCAACTAAATGCATTGAGCCCTTCAACGGTCTACAAACAATTTGACAAGCAGATACTTAGCTTCGTCACGACAGTGTTGATCTGCCGAACGTAAGTTTTGTTCCCGAAACATTGGCCCCGTGCTCAGGTGAATTGTTTAATTAACCCTTACAGCATAGCTTATCATATACCGGGTGTTTGAGCGAACACTTTCAAGAATATTCAAAAATTGGCTTTTTGGAGAAGAAATATGGCTTTTACGGCGTAGTAGTACCAGTGTTGGCGGACACCAGAAAAGCGGTCAATCGTCTTAAGCAGTAAGCTGGCTAACTAATTTTTAATAATCAACTTTTAACTAGTAGAGTTAGGCACTTAGTTGCAATCAGAGATTTGTAGCCGGTTGTTAGTAATAACCATATCAATTTTCAGAATTTCTAAAACGCGATTACCCTCGCCGCAGTCGTTCGACAAAATATGGCTGCAGCATGCGAAAATACATGCGCTTTCGAAAGCTTGCAGGCAAAGCGACCCCTCCAGCGCACGTAACTAGTCGAAAAAGCCCAATTTTGTCGTGCCACAGCGCCAAGGGCAATCGCGTTTTCGAAATTATAAAAACTGATATGGCTATTACTAATGACCGGCTTCAGATCTCTAGTTGCAACTAGGCGACTAACTGTACTAGTTAAAAAGCTAATTATTAAAAATTAGTTAACCAACTTACTGCTCAAGACGATTCACTGGTTTTCTGGTGTCCGCCAACACAAGTAATACTATTCCGCAAAAGCCAGATATTTACCCCAAAAAGTCTATTTTTGAAAGCGTTCGCTGAAACACCCAGTATAATACGGCACATTTTCCTTGTTCGGTGCATTTTCCTAACTAATTGGGAACGGTAATAAATGATTTCTTACTTAGCCGTGAAGGTAGTCTCCAGTTTCTGGAAGCCATGCCCGCAAATAACTGATCCTTCGTGAGGATTTCTTTAGTGTTCTTTTTTTCTAATGTGCGTGAAGGTAGTGTTGTGCATTTCTTGAGAAAATTTTATAGGTAGAGAAAAGATTTCCTGCATTCAAACTGGAGGTTACGTTTAAAAAAATATTATTTCATAAAACAGCTTTTTTTCCCGTTCTGTTACAGAGCCTGCCGCGAGATAGCCCTTCAGACTGCATTGTGAGAGCGGTATTTACATTCCTATCATATATGTGATACAGCATGCAGCTATGGGAACAAAGGGCATTCATAGTAGGTCCAAACTGCCTCATGAACCGGGTTAATGAAATACGCAGAATCTAACGAGTCCCCATATATGACAACCGTAGGACACAAAAAGGCACTTGATTTGCTCCATCATGAACTAATTCCGCGCACAACCTGTACACTTTTCTTATTGTGTAAATTGTTTGTGTATATTTCTTCTCCCCCTATCCTCTCTTCCTGTCCCCCTCACCTCTTTCATTTCATTTCTCCATTCTGCCTGCTATTCTTTACTTCCGCCGCCCCAGCTCAGGTGCTTCAGTATCGATGGCAGATGCCGGGGCTAGCAAAAATCTTTTCCTTCCTTTTTATTATTATTTAATCAAACCACCTACTACTACTACTCAAAGAAAAATTAAGCGGTTATGCGGGCAGTTTATAACCAGGGAGTCGAAGAAGCTTGTGTATGTACCCTTAAGAACCGTTAACGTTACAGAAGCAGTGCTAAAATACTTAGAAATTAGGTCTCGGAAAGAGTGTCAGGCACGGAGGTCTCTCCGTTGCTATGCACTACTTATCTCCAGAAAGCACTCAGAGCGTTGGATCAGGAATAATTAGGTATAAACGTTAATGGGAAACAAATTGACAATCTTGAATTTTCTGACTACACTGACCTGGTAAGTCATTCAAGAGATCAATTACAGCGAATGAATACGCCCTGTGCAAGAAAAGTAAAGCGACAGGCATATTAGTATAAAATGCTGCAGCAGCATTCAAAATTTCCGTGAAGAAAAAAGAATCGACGATAGCAACTAGGAACTGGAAATACTAAGCGGGTACATCCATCCAAGCCAGGATACCTTGAATCTCGAGCACTTTCATGAAAGAACAAAAATAAGCCTTCACTGCATGTCACTAACCTGTCAGTCTGGGAAACTGGTGCTCGTGACAGGCTCTAAAAACCTTTATCACACCTTTCAGTCGACAGTTTCGGTTAACATTTGATTTCTAGTTACCACACTTGTATTTTATTAGTCACCAAACTGAGACCTACCTGAAGGTGCGTCATTGGCTAATCTGGGACCTCTGAGCTGGCCGATTTTACGTGTGTACTTTGCCATAAGTTCGCGGCGCAGGACAGCCTTTTCCTCTGACACAGGCATTGCATAAAGCAACTTTTTAAAGAACCTTAATCGAGGTCAGGACTCAGCTCAGTCTTATAGCCAAGGCTAGAAAAAAGGAGAGGGCGACGAACTAAGGGTTCAATGTCCCGGCTTCTCTCCCACGCTGACGTCAGTACGTGCGAATAATTTTTTGCACAAGTGGCAACGAACTGTTGGTGAGGGAAGCACGCTTCCAGGTTTTGCTCCAATTAATCCGATGCCGCAGGAAATGGAATGCATACGCCTGATACGAAATCTAAAATGCTCTGATTCGTTTAAATTCATGTGTGTATACGACTTATTCATACAAGCCGTTATGTATACATAAAGGGACACTGAGGAGAAACTGAAGTTGGCCTATATCAATAGACTATGGCATTTTAATAACAAAGAGATCACTCTCAGCGATAAGAGAGAATTTATAAACCGTAAAAGATTAAAAGCGAAATACAGGTGCCACCACTACCGGCCGATTTCGCAGGCGCTGCTTGTATTGTGCGACCTATAGAATGCGCGTGCACACTAAACCAGAAAAGGCTTTCACAGTCCCCGAAGGCAGCCTGATTAATAACCTCTCTGCCTCAAAAAATTTGTAAATGAACTGCTCCATGCATCAAGAAACTGATTCACAACGAACTTGATATTCTTCCGTGTTGTGTAAAAATTGTTTTAGGACATTTTTAACAAAACCCAACGTCTCAGAGTCCTAAAAACACTGGACGAATTCTTGCGCTCGCTGCCCCCCCCCCCCCCCTTTTTTTCCGGGAACGCTCCACTAAACTAAAGCAATTAGTTACTTTCCCTATGCTTTATAACTCTGACCCTGTAATTTTCTCAGTTATCACGATATTTGCATATTCGCCTCTCCAATTTTTTTTTCTTTCATCTTACTCACTTGCTTTTTGGATGCCAACGGAAAAAAAAAAGGGGGGGGGGGGGCGCTTGCACCACGTCCAGGTACAGGTTTGTCTTCTGCCAGCCATCCACTGTGGCACTTCTCTGACAGGCGGTATACGCGTGAATGCGGACAGCACTTGTCCCCGTGCGAGGCTCAAGAGCAGGCCGCAAGTGACAGTCGCCATTGAGACAGGCTCGTTAGGGGGCCGCGCAGGTAGTACCTCTGCTGCGTGCTGCAGCCTCGCTTATCAGGCGCCAGTCGCCGCTGCTGCAGCGGCCTTTCTGCATCAGCTGGCGGGAATGCGCCCCTGGCGAGGTGTCACGGGCCGAGGGGCCAATAAGGCAGGCGCGCGCGAAATGAACAGCAGCGGCAGAAGAGACCGGGGCGCAATCATATCGGAAGCGGGCGACGCGCCTGAGTTATGAGCGCGGATGCCTGGCGGCGCAATCCTTGAAAGGCTGCCAAGGTGCTGGGGCGCAGCGTCGTCGGCGCGCCAGAAGGTGTTTCCAAATTATGGAAACTTTACCTCCTCCCATTGGTCCCGGTTATCCCGTGCAATTCCACCGTTGCCATGGCGACGGTCATATTGAACGCGTTGCTAAGTGCATTCCGTCCCGGCATGCCCGGCAGCACGCGGAGGGTCGCGCCTCCCATCGTCTTCGCGCTTCGGCACCTTCTCGCTCCCGGTAATTGCCCGTTCCGCCGACGCCGCCGCCGGCGTCTTCATCAACATATGCAAATTCGCTCGCCCCCACGCGAATACATTAGTTATTAGGGCAGTGCGCAAGCGCGCTCTCGGCGGAACTCCTTCGCGCCTGTCTTGACAAGTGCTTTTCTTGTTTGCCGCCGGGCCCAGGAGAATTTTAATATCGATTTTGACGTCGGCCGCCTCTGACGTTGACAAAACGCCTGGGGGAAATTTGCATCTCGCGCGTGATGAAGGCAGACGCGGGAAAGGCGGCTCAGCCTGATCGCTACTTGCAGGAGCGCTCCTATATTGGCTCCCAGCCTAGGTGCGAAGGTGGTCCTTAATCTAATCTGCATTTCATTATTTCATCTTGGCCCAGGGTGGCCAAACAAAAATCTAAAGAAAAAGCGGGCCGTAAACTCCTCCTCCCGCGAGCAACCCGCCCAGTCACTTGGCAGGGCCCGCTCCCTGCGCCGTCTTGGCTTGATTGCTTCCGTGAAGGAGAACGTCCATCCTTTAAAGCACAAACACGTTTTTCCATCGCCGCGAGAGCCGCTCAAGGCGCTTTCCTCTTCTCCACCCCCGCAGCGCAGTACGCATGCGCGCCATGCTTCGCCCCAGTGCACTGGCCTGTCGTCAGCTTCTCATTTTTTGTCGCCGCCATTTTGCCGGGGGGTCTATTCTTCTAACGACAGACCAATGGTATATACGTCGGGCCATTACAGGAAACAAATCGATATGGGCAGTCGAGCGCACAGATAAAGGAACATCAACTTCTTCTGCGCTGCGTCTGACAAACCGCCGCACTAAAGCTATGCCTCTTACAACGACCCATTTTATACCGGTTCCTTCTGCACTGCTGCGGGTAGGGCCGCAGAGCAAGCGGGTAGGAGAGACGAAGAGGGAGGGGGTTAGGCTTGAAAAGAAAGGGCCCGCAGCTTACAGTGGGCTCATAATCCCTCTTTAAAATGCTTCGACTATCCGTAAACCCAATTCGCTACTGTCTCTCGTCGCTCTTGCTGAGCGAAAGCTGGACGCTTTTCTCTTATCGCTAAGTGTTTATTTCGAAGCCGAGCCTTGCACCGGCGTGCGACGGCACCCCCGCCGGGAGACGGACACGGAGGCAGGGCGCGCGCGCGCGATGGGTCCCCGATAGAGAGCAGGCCAGAGTTAAACTCGTGAAGGATGGATCTACGCAGGAGGGCGAGGGAACGCCGGGCGTCCCTGTATCCGCTCAGTCAGCTAACACATTTCCGAATCTCCCTTGTACGGCACGGTTCACTGCGCCGGTGGACGGACGGAGATAGCTCGGCCGCTCCCTCGCGCGCTCCTTTTGAGGAGGAGAATAGTGAGCCGGCAGCGTTTTGCCGCAGCGCGCTTATGCCCGGCCGCTTCCTTTTGTTTTGTGCGCCCAGGGCGCTGCAGGCGATGCCGCATTACGCCGCTTCTGCAGGAGAGGCTCGCCTAGATATGTATTTCATCCCGGCAGCCTATACCGTTCGAAAGGAAACCCGCCCAGGATGTGGAACTAAAACGAAAATATATTCTTTCCTCGCTGCCTCTCCTCACTCTGGGAATTTTCTCTCTCGAGATTGGGCCACCGGAAAGTTTTAGGCTGAAGCTGTCGGTTGAAGTTTCACCCTGTCCGTGCTGCTTGTCTTTTTGGCTCGTGCGAGGCGGCTTGAGCGGCCATTACTCTCTCATCCCGATGAAATCTGCGCCATGGACTACGCTTCTTTTCCTCCGCTCATGACTATTTCCGCTTCTTTTTAAAACCTGGCTACATGTGCGCTCACCTGTCTCAGAAACGTGGACAGTGAGAGGGGAACAAAAGAACAAAAAAAATCGACATCGGCAACGTAAGAAATTCGTCAGCGAATTCGTTGCGACAACACATACAACCTACTTGCGCGTTTCTTCGCAAAATGCATTCGCGTCGTAATCAGACTCTTCTTGATGATTGGCCATGAGGACGACACAGGAAGAGGAAGTTATGCTACAGAAAGAAATACTCACATGTCCCTGTTGTCTCACTTCAGTGTTCTACTTTAGCCAATTGCGGGCGTCAAGTATCAGTAAGAAAAAAGTGATCAGCATAAGTATAGGCCGCTACGCTTCACACACATGCTTTTCTTTAGACGTCCAGCAAGCAACAAGTTTTCACATACACGTTAATCATCAATCTTAATTACATTTTTAAACTTTTTTGACACCTAAACGCAACAGGGGAGTAATTACTCATTGCCATCCAACCAAGCGCAGCCAATGGCTACAAAGGAAAGCTTATTTCAAGCACCTTCCGGGGATCTTTTTCTCATATCAGGCAGTAATGATGAAGCGGTGAAGTGGTGAAACGGTGGTCCAGGGTTCGAACCCCGGATCAGGACGAGTTTTTCTTTAACTGCGAAGTTTCTAAGAAAGCTGTATAACTTTCCTTTGTAGCCGTTGGCTGCGCTGGGGTGGATGCCAATGAGTTATTGCTCCCTTGTTACAAATTTACTCCACCTTGCGGAATTCTCCTAGAGATTTGAACACCTAAACGTCATAAAAACTTTAATTCTTTGTTTGATCCCAAACGTTAATACATCATTCTTAATTACATTTTTTTAACTTTACTGAAACGTTACAAATTGAAATTGATATATTCGCTTCCAAACAATATTAATATATATATATATATATATATATATATATATATATATATATATATATATATATATATATATATATATATATATATATATATATATATATATATATATATATGCAACAATTAAAAAACCATAACAATGTTAAGGTAACAATTTTGACCGGCCAGACCAATCAAGTCTGATATTGCCATATGGCATGCCAGCAGCCTCAATCACATGCGCGTGGAGAATGCTACAAGGGCGACAATAGAGAAGTATAACGGAGTACAACAATATGGCGCCACACTCATGTATTCATCTGGTATATGCTGTAGCCCTGTGCTCGTGCTTTTTACTACCCATGTGAAGTTCTCCCAAAAGTTTCAGTGGAAAATTGTTAATAACTAAAGTTTTCTCAAATAATTTTGGCAGTATGTATATTATCTACGGCTGCCACAAGCCAAGAGCTTTAATTGCAAAGTTCTATTAGTTGAATTTCATTATCACTGCCTGATATGAATAAAAAACCAGGGAAGTGCTTTGAAGCAGCTCGCGCTGATCACCAGCGTTATATTAACATTGTAGTAATATTTTGCTAATATTAGACGTTACCGTTCCACAAATGTTACTGAAACGCGCTTGCAATACTAATAAGGAGTTTTTTCCTGACTTCCATTATAGCTGGTCACTTTTTTAATGGTGTGCATGAATTCCTAGTGGCACTATAAGTTTAATGCGCTACGTATTTGCATGCTACACTTGTGCTCCTTTCTAATGGTGATTTTCAGTTTTATATTAAACATTACATAAATGTGTTTGAATATAAAAGTACATTACAGGCCAAGTTGCAATACGTTTTAATAATGTTTTATTACTAACGGTAACATTTCTTTTTATCTGGACGATTATATAAACATTCTGATCACAAGAAATACGCTAGACGTTAAAGTTTAACGTTATGTTTACGTTATTCCAAAGCACAGGACGTCATTTCAACATTCATAAGAAATTCAGCAAAGGTGCGTCGGTGGTGTCATTTCAATGCGTTTGTCGCTGCTTGCTGCTCTCCACCATTTTTAATTGTCGCAGTGATGGAATCTTTCCTTAGCAGTGCAGTCATCGGGCTACACGCACTGTGATGTGAACTGGCAAGATTTTACCGCATAGCTGTACACACCCCACAAGCACGAATAAGCGGGAGTGTACGGCGGTCGGCCACGCAAAGGGTGTGCACTTTACTTGCGAAGCTGCAGTCTTCGTTCTAGCAGCACACTTGGCAAGTTTGCACTCCACACCACAAGCCTTACCGACGATTTCTCATCGGCAAAGAAGCCCTAGCCAGCCTCAGTTTCTCTGGATTTTTTGGATTAAAAGAACGTCTTGCTGGGCAAGTTGGTACATCTTTTGATGTACCAACATCAAGTTGGTACAGTTTCTCGTTGGCCACCACTGTTGGTACCACTTTATCTAAGGACTAATCATATCTCATAACAATTCCCTCCACCACCATGTCTCCCGGAATTCATAAAAAGTAACCCTGCTAAGTTTTGGAATCATATCAGAGAGTCTCATAAGCCGATCGAGCAAATAGTTGCGAATGGATGCGTTGTTAGGTGCCAAATGGGCATTGCCACAGCTTTTAATAATTATTTCCATTCTGTATTCTCAGCTGATGGAAATGGAAATGACGGTTTTCTTTGTGATCCCTTTGAACCTTTAGACATTGTATCTGATGGGGGTCTCATTGAAATGCTACTCCGATTAGATACGAAGTGTTCTTCCGGCCCAGACGGCATCCCTAATGCATTTTTGCGGCGCTATGCTGAATCATTGTCTCGTTTTTTGTCCAAAATATTTCGTGCTTCCTTATCTTCTTGCTCCTTGCCGCCTGATTGGCTGACAGGGAAGGTTATTCCTGTTTATAAAAATGATGATCGACTCTGTGTAAACAACTACCGCCAAATCTCTCTAACGACATCCTGTTGTAAGCTTATTGAAGATATTATTGCCAATCATATACTTGCAATATTAAACAGTAATGGTGCGTTAAACCCTGCTCAGCACGGCTTTAGGAAAGGATTCTCTACTACTACCCAACTGATAATAGCCATTCATAATTTCAGTGCAGCTTTAGACAAGTCAGGCCAAATTGATGTTTTATTTTTAGATTTTGCCAAAGCCTTTGACAAGGTGCCACATAACAAACTTCTTTTAAAACTGAAGCTCACTGGTGTACCACCTCCGCTCATTGCTTGGATCATGCAGCTTATCTACAACACAGGACGCAGTTTGTGGAGATTGGCGGTAGTTGTTCTCCCCCGCTCCCTGTAACCTCTGGGGTCCCTCAGGGAAGTGTGCTTGGTCCTCTACTTTTTTTAATTTATGTAAATGATCTAGTTTCCGGTATTAACCCAGCTGTTAAGATTGCTCTGTTTGCCGATGATTGCATGATATATACTCCGGTATCTTCCGTTTCCGACCAGGAACATTTAGATAATGCTCTGCTTAGTGTCGTTTCCTGGAGTGAAAAATGGGGTATGGAAATAAATACTCAGAAGACTGTGCTCTTGCCGATAACAAGGAAGAAAAATCCGTTTTCCTTCAACTATTGCATTAATGGCGTTCCGGTTAAAGAAGTGCCAAGTTATAAGTATCTTGGTATTGTAATAAACTCGCAACTAAAATGGAATGACCATATAGACCACATTAAATCCTCAGCTTTACGTAAACTTGGTTTTCTTCGCCATAAACTTAGGGGCGCAGCTAGCAGCTGCAAGCTATTAGCCTATAATACGCTTATAAGACCAAAACTTGAATATGCCGCCATTGTTTGGGACCCCCATGCAAAAAAAGACATAGCAGAATTAGAAAAAAATACAGAGACGCGCAGTACGTTTCATATTTAATAGATACAAGAGAACTGATTCCCCATCTTCGCTAATGGCAGCAAATTATATTAAACCACTCCACGTCAGACGCAAGATAGCCCGCCTATCCTTCCTTCACCAGCTAATCCATGGAAAACTGGGCATTTCTCCAGTCCCCTATGTGCAGTTTTCAGAAACGCGTAGAACTCGTCGTCATCATGATCACACCTTAGCACCATACTTCGCGCATACTAACACTTTTAAATTTTCTTTTTTTTCCACAAACGATTGACGAATGGAACGCCCTGCCTCTACAGGTGATATCGGCTGTTGATTTTGACAAGGCACTCTGTGAGCTATTTTAAATATATGTACTTCATTACACAATTTAATTGTTGTGTGTTTCACGATGTAAATGTTTTTGTGTTGAGTGAATGTATTTTTCTGTCCTCCCTGCCTGGACTCAAATGAGGGTCTGCAGTATTGTGGAAATAAATAAAAATTATATCCAACCACCTTGGTACACTTTGCCCGCTGTATGCAACCTTACGTTAACGCACATTCATAAAAAGCAAACCCCACAAGAATATATCCTGCTAAATTTATTCGCAATAATCGAAAAATACCAGAATTACACAGCCCTTTATTCAGATGGCTCATAATAATATAATAATAATAATAATAATAATAATAATAATAATAATAATAATAATAATAATAATAATAATAATAATAATAATAATAATAATAATAATAATAATAATAATAATAATAATAATAATAATAATAATGACAAATTATTTATTGGCGCAGCTCAAGGTACATATCCTGGCCTGCCCGTGCCAACAGAGGGGTTGTGGGGCAGTGCCCGACAGCATGGATCAAGTAAGAGCATACGGCACTTGCTGTTCACAGCGCAAAACAAGTGGAGGAAAACCTAGGAATAGGCAGGGAAACGAAGAGAGGAATGAGAGAAAGAAAGGAAAAAATAAAAAAGCAAGCCTACAAATCGAAGAAAAGAGACTTCACGTCTTTCCGGCTGCTTGAAGAGAAAACATAACTTGGCAAGTCGTTCAAGACACTTGGCACATAGAAAGCACGCACGCGTTCACCTTATCTTGTCCTTATTCTGGGCAAAATAAAACGATCGCATGGACGTAATGGTCGAGCAGGAACATACGGGAGGCAGAATTCCTTACTCCATAGATACTTAAGAATAACAGTTTCTTTAAATAACAACTGGAATGAAGGCATACGAGAGCAAGAAAAGACTGGAATTGTTGGTGATTGGCACACCATACATAACAGCACGGATTACAGATTTCAGTAAGCAATCAATCTTGTTGCGCCAAAGCACTGAGCAGAAGTAAAAAGAACAAAAACCATACCGCACTCTACGCCAATGCATGTGCTGTTATTTTCCTTATGTGATTTGGGCATAATGCTTTAATAGAGTATAACAGGCAAGCTATTTTGCGCAGCCTTTCACAAACGTTAGCCAAATGACTGTTCCAGGAGGAACCTAGACCAGGGTGGAATCTAGACGAACACCAAGATAACGCACACTTGAAAGGTATGGAATAGAAGAGCAGGCGCAAGTGCTACACTGATGAGAATGAAGAACCGCTGGAATGGTGACAGGAACCGTCAGGGCGTTGTGAAAACAAACTAATTTAGTTTCATCTTGGTTAATAGAAATTAGGCTATTGCAGTATCAACTCATGACATTTAAAGTGTCAAAGACAGCACTCTACGTAGGAAATGCAGTAATACAGGAAAAAATGAAAGAAAACGGTAAGGCTGCCTCTGTGCTCATCAATTTTCACTGCCAAATGCAACGCCAACTATGTGGTAGAATAAAAAAAAATATGAAATAAGATTATTGAAAGCAGTATTATCTACACCCATTTTCTTAGCGTAATCACAGCACAGGTCTAAAAAATGCAATCGAACACTTGATATGATTAATCATACATAATGTAATAGCGGCCGAAATGCAAGGACATGTACTAAGTTCTGTTCAGTACCTAGCCACGTAGGTATCAGTGGGAAGTAGTGAGCTAATGCATGTTCCGCAGGCGCCCGCAAAGCTAAAATAGATCAAGTAAACGTACCGCGTAAAGACTGTATGAAGTTTGCATGCAGTAAAATGACAAATAAAGAGAAGGCTGTATGGAACAACGAAGTGAACAACAAACGACACCTGGTTAAGCCGACCATTGAGGAATGGAAGTAATGTGAACGTTGAGAGTGCTTCATTCAAATGATTTTATGTCACCTTCGCATCGGACATACACATCTGGCACAAGGTAATTGTAATGAAGCAAGAAAAACAGATATGTGACGGAAGTTGAGACGAGCTCACTTCAAACCACATCCTATTCTCAGAAAAAATATCCAGGAACTAAGGAATAAACATTATACGCAAGTTCACGGTGAGCAGATTTCTTTCCACCCCAGCTTGCTCTTTGGAGACAATTCACTTGTCGAATTTTCCTGTTTCTAGTTTCTAAAAAGAAGCGAAGCTTCTAAACAAAATCTAATATTAAAAAAATATTTCTTTTCCGCAAGCGAGACACAATAAACCTTACGCTTGGCGCATTAGAGCCTTGGTTGCTTATGCGCCATAAAACACAACATTCTCCCCATGGAGGTGATGCACCCAAAGCTCAATGTGCCCATTCCGTCTGGAAACTGGGTCCACATGCATAGCTTGAACGCTGCTGCCCTTGCGAAAACAAGTAGCATTGTCGAAAAGATGCCACCTTTTTGAGCCCCCATATTCCCGCTCGTTTCTACAGGGTTAGTTGTGTCCGAAACAACGATCATTACGCAAGACGTCTCAGGAATCGAGAAGGAGAAGGAAAAGGCTCTTAGGAGATGAAAGGCGTGGCAACCGTGATGGAAGACAGAGAGAACAAAAAGAGAGAATTCAGAGACAGAGGCAAAGCACGACCTAGGCGTGGAATGAGTGTACCGAAATGCTCTCGGATGCGTGATGTTGAAACCTTCTGAACGCCCGCGGGGTCGCAAAGCGTCGACTTTGTCTGCAACGTGATCAGGACACCGCTCGCGACAATCTTCCGCCGCTTTGCGATTCCTGAACATGAAGTTCAAGCTGCGGAACGCTGCCCGCGTCCTCGATTAGTCTTAGCGCGCTTAGCCCTGGTGTTGCGGATTCGTCGTTTTGTAAGCGTCACCGTAAACTCATTAGCTACCGTATATATGAGCTATAGAATCTGGGTAGTGATCCCAAGCTGCATTTTTTCTGCTCTTTTTCTTAATTTTCCCTTTTGTTCTTACCGCCATCTCCGTCGACAATATTATAGTTAGGGCTGTGCTGAAAGAGAGTCCGACTGGCCTTGCCAGTGATGCTATATAGCATCACTGCCAAGGCCAGTACAACACGTACAACGCGTTATTGCAACTATACTTGCAATAACGCGTTGTACATTGCGCTCTCTCGCAAGGAAGCTACGCGTGCTGGAACGTCACTATTCATGATAGTTCCCAGCAATTCCCTGCTTGCCGACGCGCAGATGGCAGTGGAACGTTTCTCTTCAAACAAACCAAAGGCGCCAAACAAGCATGCTAGCCTTCGCCGGGCTGCCATTTTGCACACTTACAGTGCTTTTCATTCTCCGCCTCGTCTTCACTGCGTCATGCTAAGCCCGGTCCCGCCAGCAGCATCCCGCTGCGGCGGACCTCTGATTTACCGTCTGGCTCTCACCGACAAGGCCGTCCCATCGTAAAACAATCAGCAGTGTCGACAATTTGTCGGACCACTATTTTCGTGGCCGCGTATCCATCGCACCTCCCTTCTTCAGTGCGCGCGCAAGCCAAGGCACAGAGGGCGCGTACGAACGCACAAATGTCTCCTTCCGCGCACGGTGAGCTCCCCTTTTCTCCCACCTACTTCCCTTCGCGTCTTTCTTTTTCCTCCTTTCTTTGTTTCCTCTTCGCGCCTGCTGCCTTCACCGGACGGCCACCCTGCAGTTTCCACTCTGTTTTCTTTTTCCGCCCTTGTTTTTTCGCCACCTCACGCAGCGATACCCAGGGGCATCGTTAGGGGGCCTCTGTATTCGGGAGAGGGTGGCGTGCGGTGATGAAGGAGGAGAGAGCCGTCGCTTTCAAACAACCGGCCGCCGGCTCTCCTTGTCCCTCGCTCAAGAATGGGCCGCGCTTGTTTTCTGTGGGCGCACTTGTGTGTGTGTGTCTATGTGCCCGCGTTTCTCGGGCGGCCAGACTCGAGTCACTCGGGTTGCCATGGTCATTGGGAGGCGCGTCCGGCTGTTTGTCTGGTTTTCGGCCTAATGATGCGCGCCACCCACTTCGGCGCCTCTTCCCTTAGCCGCTGCAACCGCGGTCTCTTCTCACCTTACTCTCACCTCTCTCGGCTTCCAGCGGCCGTTGTTCGGGCCTGGCACTGTGCGTGTCACCCTATTAAGCACGGCGCCGCCAGCGACTCGGAGCAGGTCCTCTCCTTGCCTGCAAGATAATACGAAATCGTAAATTTTGCTCTCGTCGCATCAGTCACGGACGCACTTCGGGCCTCGTTTATTTCTTAATCCTCTTTTGACACAGCGGTGCGCCTAACCTGGCTTCACTCCGAGTAAATTTAAAAGCTCATCAGTTGCTGCGGTTGGCGCATGATAGCCTTAGTCGCTTATGTGCCCAGAACACAATACACAACAGTTAAACTTGTAGTCAAGGGAAATATCTCGCACGCGCTCATGGCCTCCAGCGTTTAAGACACGGGACAGTTCCAGAGAACGAACAACGTAGGTGCGCTCAAATTTTCTTGTGGAAGGAAGTCGACTCCAACTTTTACTACATTATACCCTGAAGAAGATCTAAAAAGTCAGTGGGCAAATTAGTCTTAGTATGGTTTCCAAATGTGGTGCAAACTAGTCGCAACGTCTATGTACATATTCTAGGAAAACCGAACTGATTGTCTTCAATGTTAAACTTTGGGCACTCGTAGAAATGTCATCAAACCGATTCTGGCAAAGTGCACGAACCATTAGCGTCGCAGAGTGTGTCGCCACCTCTCGTTCACGAAAAACGCTGCTCTTGCTACATGACCACGAGGCGCTACTGGCGCAATTGTCGCCTTGTGTTTGGTGGTGTGTGCATGGCGACAATGATGCGGTTTCTTTCAAACTGATTTGCGCAGCTGGTTCGCACTTAGGTAGCAAATGGGGCTAGTTAGGAGAATTCACCTTAGTAAAAAACGAAAGAACCGGAGGAAACGAAAGAAGAAACCAAGGGCCGCTCGGCGACTTACAACTAAAGTTTAATCAGTGTTTTGTGTTCGTTTTTCGACTAAGACGGCGTAACTTTCTTGCGAAATAGAGTGCGGCTTTCATGTTTTATTTGCCAAAACGAAAAGGGTTTGTGATTTTACGGGGTTTAACGCCCCAAAGCGACTCTGGGTACGAGGGGCGCTGTAGTCGAGGGCTCCGATTAAATTCGACCACCTGGGTAATCTTTAACGCGCACCGACACCTCCCAGTACACGTGCCTCTTGCATCTAGCCTCCACTGAAATGCGACCTACGCTGCCGGGATCGAACCCGCGTCTTTCGGCGAAATGAAAATTTTACCAGTAGTAAAAAGAGAAATTTTTATTAATTTTTATTATTTTCTATTATTTATTTTTTTAACGTTAAAGTAGTAGGCTGAATTGACGCGGAAATGCTTGTCCTCTCAGATGAAGCCGGTACAACATTCAAGAGTTATTCTCGATCCGGTGAAGTGCCTGTCATTTTTTTGTTCATGACTCTGCTCACTTATATGCCTGACCCGATACTGCCTGCTTTATCCGCCGGCTTCCCGACATACTCCATGCGAGCTGCGCTTGTTGCCTGTTCTCCAGTCTTGACATTTCCATACGTGCGGTAACCTATGCCCTTCAAGAATGACGACGCTTTCACGGCGGGGCTATCGACGAGAGAACAAACGAAAGAGGAACTGCTCGTTGGGCGCTATAAGAACTGCGCAAGTCATTTTCTTTGTTCCTCCCTGGGGGAACAGACCACGCCATGCTCTCGTTTGCCACTACTCCCTTTCGTCCCTTCCGGATCCACATGTGGGCATAGAAACCTATTCTACCCGTACGCCATCCGTATGTTTCGAGGATAAGTGAACAACAACGCGGTCAAATCTCTCTACCAATCTGGAACAAGAGTATCTGGCTCTGGTAACCGCACTACTTGAAGAAGAAATGTAGTTCTGAATCTGCTGGCTTCTGCAAAATGATAAGGATAGCACTCTATAGGAGATCGCTAGGGACGATTTAGGTTACACACAAGAATACGTGAGCATGCCTTCCAAAGATCTACCCTGCTCCCTCCTGAATTAATGCGATTACTTGAACGTTTGAAAGCAATTTGATCGAATTTTCGCTTTTCGAGCAAACCAACGCAACAACACAAAGTCTCACACCAGCGCCTCGAAACTCTTAACAATAAGACTGAAATTCGATTTACCAATGAAGTCGCACCACTACACTCAATGTCTGCCTAACATTCGCGCTTTTTCTCATATCATCACACTTGCAGTGACATATTCGAAGCGTGGCTCTAGAGTTGGAGGGTCACGAGTTTATTAAGATGACAGAAAGCAATGATTAGCGACCAAAGAAAAAAAAAAAAAGACCGCAGAGGCGGGGGAAGCGAGAAGGACGGGATGGGAGGGAGAAGAGCCGGTTTTAATACTTCCTCCTCTCCGCCGCGCATCTCCTGTTTCGCCAGTTCACTTCCGCGCTAGCGCCAGCTAGCCTGCAGCGCTATACGAGGTTTGCATTATTTCCACTGCTTTCACCAAAAATAAGCCGGGTTTCAAAGATTGGACGCTTTCCTAATTTTTGCTTCCCTAGGCTCCAGTGGGCGTACTTTGCTTCGCCGTGTATTTATTTTGCTGACGGCCAGCATCATAGCCGGGAGGACGCGTGCGGCCGCTGAATGGCGGCGGGCGAGCCTTCTTGCTTTTCATCGGATGCGGGCTCCGAATTTTCCGGCCGTCTTCCATGCTTCGTGATGCGGCGCTGAAGCTGGCTGGCAGAATGCCCGGCCTTTTATGCCGCCCATATTTAACAGGCCGGCCTCAGGACGATGCATTAGATGTCTTTCCTCCTTCTCCCTTTTTTTGCGTTGGGCGGATTCTAGAGTCCCGGGGTAGCAAGACGGCGCGTCACGAGAAGCGGAATAGAACAAAAAAAAGAGAGAGGCAGATAAAGGGAGAAAAAAAAAACGCGCCGAGGTGGGGGAGACTTTGTTTACAGCTCTCGAGTATCCAGTTGCGAGGCTACAGAGGAAAGCACTTTAAGTGCAGCCCGATGAGGGTATCCCATTGCGGCTGGCCGTCTCGCGCGCAGGCGTGCATCTCTCCTCGCCGCTCTTATGAGTGCTGCCGAGCAGCCGCTTCGACCGCCGGCCGCCTCCCGGGCGCATCACTCTCGCTCTAAACTCCACGAACCACTGTGTTGAATTTTTATGCCTCCTGAAGGCCTCCTCGGCATCGATTTAAAGTCGTCTTTGATGCCCCGGCATTCGGGCCGTTCCTCCCAACTCGGCGGCGCTACACGGCGCGACTGCCCCCAATTTTCGTCCCTCGGGGTCGTATTAGCGCTTTCGTTCTTGTACGCGACGCGGGAACTTTCCGAGCGCACGACCCTTGTGGACGGCGGCACGGTTCCTCACTTCGTGCATGAATAGAGTGGATGAGGACAGCGCAACAAGACGCACTCTCGTGATTGGCAGCAGTGCCGGTAGATCAGAAGGGCGAAAAATGCAGCAGTGAAGTGCTGCCTTAGTTCACAGGGCCGACAAAGCGGAGCTCTCCGCGAGTGCCTTTCAATACGCCCCACCCGTTAGCGCTCAGTATCTATTACAATGTGACCGGAAGGTCCTCAAAAACCGTATTCAGACAACTAGGAGGTGTCCCGGCGTGAAGGGAAGGGTGAAAGAGAAGATATAGCTCTTAAAGGTCAAAATGCGATTCCGATGATGACCACGCCTGGATGCCACCCGCAGATATTCCCGTAGATCTTTCTCACTTTCTCGCCCGCGAGGAGCCACAGTCTCAGAATCAGTTGCGAGTGCCTGCTGCTGCCTGTGCCGTTTGTTGCTGCTTCTGAGACTGTACGGGGCTGTTGTAATTGAGCACAAAACTCAAGCTGCATGTGGAAGCGGGATATTGCGTGGTGGCCTTTTGCGAAATTGGGACGCTTTTCACTTTCATTTGATGTCATGTGATCTCTCGCAATATTGCGAAAGCCAGTCAGGAAGAAGACGCTCTACTGCGGCTTGAGAATTCACGGGACATTCCAGGCACAGAAGCACGTCATAACAGGGGCTACATCGTGATTACAAATGCAGAACATTCTGCAAGCATCAAATAATGATTTACTTCTGCTAAAAATGAGGGCAACTGCAGGTTTGCACAACCGTATGTCATTTTCTTATTTTATTAAAATACCTCTTCTGCCGAATATAAATTCTCTTGGTTGATGAAAGCCGATAAAGCTCCCACAGCAAACAAAAATTCAGCATTCAATTCGTTATGCTCATTTGCTGCGACACAAGCAATGGTATATTTTTAATTATTTATTCTAGATATATACCCTACAGGGCCCAAGGGCATTGAGTAAAAGGGACAAAAATGATATGTCTAAAAAGGGAATTAAATGGAACTACAAAAGGATTCATTACATTACAATGGAATCATTACATTTGAGAGATTTTTTTCAGCAGCATGCTGCTGGAAAATTTGTCTTTCAAGGCTGCTGTAGGAATCCGCAATTTACGGCGTATCTATGTTTGTTGCTTTTAATTACAAGTTTAACGTAGCGTAAATATGGGTTGCGCAAAAGGAACTTTCATGTGAGAGAAGACGGGACAAGCGCCTACTAACAACTGATTTATTCAAAGAGCCGACATCTAAAAATATATGCATGTCAACGCAGGTACAAAAGGGTATCACAAGCACACAGAGTGTAGAATAAAAAAAATACAAAATACAGGTTCACGTCATGATGCTTTCCAGTAAGCCTGCCTCTCTCTTATATAGTCTGACTGAAGTACCATTTACGCAATTTTGTCCCTTCTGTTTAATGAAAAACGCTTCTAGAAGTCCCCGTGATTTCTCATTTTTGCTCTTGTACAGAATCTTAACTTGTTCGAGTAGAGGCATGCGTTTGCGATCAAGGCAATGCACCGCCAGGTGACGCTGCGCCTTGTTTTCAATGTACCGCTCATGTTCACGAGTGCGAATATTGATACAGCGGCCTGTCCGCCATACATGTACATTCTGCCACATGTGAGGGGATTCAGATAAGCCACGCCCACTTGTCAGACCGTATAGGGGGTCCTGTTTTACGCCGCAGCCATGTTGCTACTTTTCCGTGGTGTTCCTTCTAATGCGGGCGCAAAGGTGACTCTGCTTGCGGGGTGCCGAGAAAGCCAGTGGGACGCCGTGCTTGTTGCCTACTTTCTTAAGATTGTGTGCAGTCCTATGGACATACGGAATTACGACACACACACACACACACACACACACACACACACACACACACACACACACACACACACACACACACACACACACACACACACACACACACACACACACACACACACACACACACACACACACACACACACACACACACACACACACACACACACACACACACACACACACACACACACACACACACACACACACACACACACACACACACACACACACACACACACACACACACACACACACACACACACACACACACACACACACACACACACACACACACACACACACACACACACACACACACACACACACACACACACACACACACACACACACACACACACACACACACACACACACACACACACACACACACACACACACACACACACACACACACACACACACACACACACACACACACACACACACACACACACACACACACACACACACACACACACACACACACACACACACACACACACACACACACACACACACACACACACACACACACACACACACACACACACACACACACACACACACACACACACACACACACACACACACACACACACACACACACACACACACACACACACACACACACACACACACACACACACACACACACACACACACACACACACACACACACACACACACACACACACACACACACACACACACACACACACACACACACACACACACACACACACACACACACACACACACACACACACACACACACACACACACACACACACACACACACACACACACACACACACACACACACACACACACACACACACACACACACACACACACACACACACACACACACACACACACACACACACACACACACACACACACACACACACACACACACACACACACACACACACACACACACACACACACACACACACACACACACACACACACACACACACACACACACACACACACACACACACACACACACACACACACACACACACGCACGCACGCACGCACGCACGCACGCACACAACAAAAAAGGTGAGTTGTATACACAAGCATCCTATGCGAGTGTCACTGACGAAATCGCGCCACCATGGAAAATTATCTCACGTTAGGGTTGGAGACCAGAACAGCTTACTGAACTATCGTCGAGACTTCCCTAGGGACCTCAAGGGCAACTCAATGCGATTATTGTTCTTTGTGCATATTGATTCGTCCGCTGTTTTTTGGTATGCCAATGCTTGTCCGGCAGCAAAAGGCGCATTCATCGCCGAGAACATCGGATTTAAAAAATATTCCCGCCATTCGATTCAAACTCGTGACGTCCCTACATTGAAAATGACGAGTTGCCACCGTATTGAAGCGAATGGCAGTGAAACGTAGCCTCCGGGATTCACGCAAAAAAGATCTGTGCCCACGCAGGCACTTGCGAAATCGGCCGGGGACGGCGACACCTCTATTTCATTTTTGCTTTTTTTTTTTCACTTTATAAAGGCTCCGTTTCCGGTAAGAGTAATCTCTTTGTGATTAGAACGCAGTACCCTGTAGATATAGGCCAACTTCATTTCATTCTCAGTGTCCCTTAAAACTGCGAAACGAAATAAAATACAACGTGATTGCTAAGCATACACGCAATGATATTAGGTACCAATATGCACGGCCTGCAGCGGATGCCATAAAACGACCGCTATTGAAAACAAAATAAAGTTTCATTTTACCGTTTAGAGCGCTAGCGTTTAGCGTTCTCACGGCAAAGTTTCGCTTCCTCCGAGGCTGCGCAGAAGATGAATGGAAGCCTAATGTGTATCGTAAAGGTCGAGGCGGGGATCAATGCAGGCGCTCTTCGTGCGTCCAGCAATGGCACAGGCCATCGGTGACCGGACAGCAATGGGATACGGAGGGGAAAACGGTCGCAGTGGATTGATGGCAGGAGGGCGGCGTGTAGTGATGCCTACCTGCTGCCCAATGGGACTTCGGGAGGACGGGCACAACCCATAAAACACGACGGCTCGCGTTCATTAGGAAAGCCTACGCGCAGACCTCCCTCCCCTCAGAAAACCCGTTAGTCCTAACGGCCGCGTGCCTTGGCCGAAGGCCCGCAGGCTCATTCACCACGTTGCTGTGCTTCGGAGGCGGGAAAGAGCGTGCCCGAGAGCCAACGAATGCGAGCGGCAAACCCTAACGGTCAGCGTTGCGTCCGCCTCTTTCGCCGCAATGCAAATATGCTGCCGGCAGGGACGGAATGAGGACCGAGTGTGGCCGGCCGAGGTGTGGTAGAGATGCCGCCGAAAGGAAGGGTGGCCGAAAATGTGCATCTGTTTGTTCTGGGTCTGATGAGGCCGAAGTACGTGCGCCGGTTTCCCAAGTCTTAGCTCCGTACTCGCTGTTACAGGCGTGTTGTCAGGACTAGGGTGTAGCTGCATTCGAGCAGTTGAGTCGTGCTTTTCGCTCAGAAATGACCTTTGGCAAATTAAAGAAAAAAAAAGCTCGCAGTAACCAAAAACTACAAGTTCAGAGGTCATGACTGATTTCCTCGCGTACTTTTACCGTTTCAGCTATACCACGCATTTTTGTGCGAGATTGTATTACTGGGCTCTGTTGTGCTGCGGAATCCTCTCGGAAGATACGAACTTCACTTGCAGACCAGACGACTAAGAAGTAGCTAGCATTCCTCCCTTCCTGCTCGGAGGAAAGGGAAGTTAAGTACTTTCGAGACAACGTCGCATGAGCAACCTCTGTCTGCGCCTCATAAGCATCCTTTGGTTTGGTTTGGTGCTTAGGGCAGCTGCTCTAGACGCCTATAAACCATTCTACTCTGCAGGCAACGAATTTTAGCCATCTTCAACTATTGGAAAGAGAAATTGAAAAAGGAGACCATCTTGAGTCACTTGCGCAATAAAAATACATCATGATTATCATCACATCCTGTGTCACAGACGCGCGCTCTTTCTATTCTTTTTCTTTCACAACAATCTGGCCAAGCTCAGCATTCATCGTCTCCCTCCGCTCAATTAATATTTAAAAAAAAATTAAGAAGATGATAGAAAGAGTGCAGCATTCTTGTCTCTAATTCTGATTTATGTAAGTCCCACATGCTCACATTATGGGCTGCTCTGTAGCCCATTCCTCTAATGCTACGACTATATGTGAGCACAATGATGGCAGAAGATAAAATAAACGCTCAATTAAATGCTACTGCAGCATGAAGACATGACGGTACAATAACATTAGAGATTAAGTGTCTGCCTCTCGCATTGGTACACCATGTAAGCATAAACTTGCAATCCACAGCGAGAACTTCTTCGTGAACTATTCTTATTACGTCAGTCTGCTCTGGGGTAGTAAGAACAAGGAAGAGTAAATGTTAACAAAATAAGTAATTATTCATTAGCAAAGCTTTTGTCTGGGCTAGTTAGTCCATACTGAGGTCTGCGGAGGAACGCGTAAGGATATTGATGGGGGCACAATATTCACCTTAAGAGGGAAGCGCCAACTTAAGATCCGCAAAAACATGATGGCGCATTCACTGTTTCGATAGGGCGGCAGCTTAGCATCTGCCGCAACACCTGCTGGGTAGACCCGCATCTACATTAGCACAGCCGTACGGCCACAAAGGAAAGCTACACAGCCTTTCTCAGCCATTCTTCGCTGAGCTCAGATAGGGGCCAATGAGTATTTAAGGCTTTGATTTCCTGTTCTGTCTTTTGGCCAACGGTCACTTGATAAAGCAGTCATGGGTGCCTCTTTATTTGTGCCTTGAATCAGAGCTCGAGGGAACATGCAGTCGTGAGTTCGAGCGCTCGTTTCTATTTGCCACACTGCGCCTGCACAGCAGATTTCTCCTGAAAAACGTGTCAGCCACGAGTCAAATCATACGGAGTTAGTATGAGGACACTAAAAGTGCCCACGCTCCATTGAATGAATGTGTTCGAATTATTGTGTTTTTGTGCAGCAGTGAAAAGCCCTTATAAAGCGGAGGTTCGCATAGTACTATATACATCAGGCTTTTTAACTTGGGCTAGGAACTTTATGAAGATGGCCAGTGGCATTAATTGGGCTCTTGGCACGCACACTGAACGAATTAGGCGGAACAATCCTATGAGTTTAGGCCAACCAACAATACTGAATTAACTGCTGCAATGCATTCGCTCAAGCACCTTCAGCGACGCCAAAAAAGGCTGCAAACAACTCAAGGAAACACGCTGAAAGTGTACATGTATACACTACGAGGCAGCGGCTGGACGAATGTTTGCTGCTTGAAATAGGTAGGCAGTACGTGATGCGAACTCATGAGGATGGCCGGCCGGCCGGAAGGCTGAGGCGGAGAAACACGTGGTCGGCCAGGGATCACGGGACATGCCGAATAAGTGTGGAGGATACAAAATGCTGTGTGAAGAAAGCGGGAACTTTTGTCTATTTGCAGGCGCCGGCTCGACAAATACTGATCCCCTAAACAAGCCTCCCCCCCCCCCCTTTTTTTTTTTCTGTCTGGCATTTGCGAGAGAAGCACGGTGTGCCCTTGTTGATACCGAACATGTCCAAGACAGGTAACCCCAATACGGCGCAGAGCACAGCGTCGATTCTTCCTGCCCTCCACACCAATTTCTCCTTTGGAGCTCTCCTCGCGCCCGTGGCCTGCGTGTGCACTTTCTTCGGGGCTTTATCGGGCCGTGTACGGTTCTTGAACAAATTCTGCTTCCCTAAAGCGCGATATAACCTACAGGTAAGCGTCCTCGCCGGTACAGAGGAGCGGTTGTTCACGCTTGTTGTCTGAGGCCGTTCGCTTGATGCCCAAGTAAGCTCTGTATTGCGGCCATACTGGCCGCGTTCACAAAGGGGAAGTCAACGTGCGTGTCGCGCGAGTACCTCTTCATTTTTACTGCGCATGCTGGTCACTCATTCTTTTTGGCTTGATTTTGCAGATTCAACTCTGCCGAATAAAATGGCCGATCGAATCCTCTCTAACAACAGCTGCATTTGAATATTTCCCGCCTTCGTTAGTCTAGTAGCACGTTTATGGACCGATGCGGTTGTGACATCCCGCAACATACTCTTCGAACCCGTTGCAGACTCAGTGCATGCACTTCGCCGGCTTGCTGGCGCATTTCTAGGCAGTCCCGTATGCTCACTGGCTGAAAGTCAGCGGTCAGCCTTCCTCTCTTTCAGACGTCTACCAAATTGCAAAATACTGCAACCTATCTAAGGAGCTGATTTCTAGCTGGAGTTTCGCTGTTAACCAAAACTGGTTTGATCTCAAATTCGGAAATCACGCCGTCCACTTTGGTCGACCCCGATACCATAACCCTTGTAGTGCGAATTGAATAGGCGCTTTCATGGGGGAAATACCAGGGAACCGAGCGGCGCCAACGCATCCGTGTGAACTGCCACGGGCCGCATTCGCAGCGGCGCGTGCAGTCGCGTGGACGAAATCTCCTCCTGGCTGCCATTGCGCATCCGGTGCGCTCTGCCGACAGGGCGGCGCCTCGACAGATAAAAAGCGCGGCAAGCGAGCGCGGTACGGGCAGTCCAGGCATGGCTGAGTGACAGTTGGGTCCCACTGAAACGAAAGGCGGCAAGCCGGTGCTGCGCCGTTCATTCTACACCATCGGCCCCACACCTGTGATAATCTGTTCACCGAGTGTGCAAAACTTATTACGGGAGGGGTGGGGAGAAGTTATAAAGAAAATAAGGCGCAGAAACTGACCCAACCTCGGTGGACACCTGAACCATGCCGCGAAAAAAGGGGCGAAGGAGGTAAAAATGAGAGCGAGGACAGTATAGAAATTGCAAGTACACTCTTCGCGGCGCCCTAGGTGCGCTGGGCGGCATATATACATGCGTACGGTTAGTTAGCGTAAATAGAAATGCTCGTTGCCTTAATGTGCAAGGACAAAAAGTGCATATTACGTTCATATGCATCAGACAGCCATTACATTTCGTTAGGCAGCTCATCAGACAGCTTGGAACACCGAAGTGGGGTCCATATTCTTTTTTTTTGCGATTGTACCTTCATTCATGAACATGCACAGATATCTGACATTTGCACGCACTTCAGGGAGAACATGGGTTTCATTCAGTACTTCATCAAAATATCGTAACCTTAACAAACTGTAATTAATGCTGTGAACGAATGAATAGTGAAGACGAAATCAAGCATGAAATCAAAGACAAACTGAAGACGAGAAGAAAAAGAAATAAAAGCGAGGCTCGTTAGCACTCTCAAGGGGCTGTTCTTGGACTTTCAATCTGATAATTAACCACGATAATTCTAATTTAACTAGAACTTTCTGGAATTGCTGCTCGCCTTGAAATATCTGCATTTCCTTTGTCCCCGCAAGCACAGCATCTCTCCGCTATCATCATTCTCTGCATTTCTTAATGGCTTCATCTCGCTCTAGATGCGGATGACCCTTTTCACTTGTTCACCGTGCCTGAAGAAGCTGCATATCGTGGACTGAAATCTCGTAGCGCGAGGATAGCATGCAGGGTGCATAGGACACTTCGCATTTCTCAGCCGGTCAACGACCACGCAGTGTGCGCGGCCGCGCTTTCGAAACTTGCAAGGCGCAATTCTAGTCGTCACTCGGGCGCAAAGGAAGCCCTAAAAACAAAAAAATCTCACGACAGTTAGCGACAGCTGTTTACGGCGGTGAATAAAATGATCGCTTATTAATTATTTTTTGTCTTCTCTGGTAAAGTGCGCCCCACGTCACCACGATCTCACTCATGATGTCACTCTTTTCAGACCTCTGAGCGTGGCGCGTTGCAGCAACGCCATGCGTGACGTAACTGCATGCTGACCATTCAGCGTGGCGCGGTGTTACGCCAGCTTTAACGCCGAGGCTGCGGAACCGGGAAACATGTCCTTGACAGCTGTAGCTGTAAAATCGCATCCTATAGGACTTTTGAACGCCTTCTATTGAAGCGTCTGGTGCCACCTTTAACATCAGGACGTTACCTTATTACACATGGCTCAGGAATTTATGGGTATTGTGTTCGTCACATTCTAGTTGCGCTATTTGAAAGTGGGAGCTGCTTCATCGCTGGGTTTTCTCTGTGTTCGGGTTTGAGATGGCGCCTATACCCAAGTGGAAACGTCTCCTGCCTCACGTCTTCAGCTAACTTCAGAAAAGCCATTGAAATATGATTTCTTTCTCAATATCAACAATATAGAGACGAGGGGTGATTTTGCTGATAGTCACCTTCTATTTGCAAATATCAATGCAGAAGCCAACTTTTCGTGTATTTACTTCACCAGCTCCCACCTCATAAGTTGTTCGCTACAACTGACCAGCCAAGCAGGGCCTAGGAAACCTTGTTCACCAGCTCTGGAGACGAACACGAAGCGGGCTCTCCTCGTATATGAAACAGCAAGCAGCGGATTTTCATAATTTCCGCCAAAATTATTAATTATTACACTCTTGTTACATATATACCTCAATTTCGCTCGAACTAGTCTTTCCAAGAGGTCGCGCCGTCACTCTTCTCGACTAGTTTCGGCGTCGCTTCTCGGAGCGAGGTCACTCTACATGACGTCATCGACCGCATCAAGAGTGCAGGAACCTCCCCCCTCCCCTTTTACCTCACCTCCAATAAAATAAAGAAAAAGCCGAAACTTGGACAAAACGCACTGAAAGTCGCTTGTAGACAGTCAAGTTCAAGTTTTCCTAGTTAATTCACGCTGCACGTTGCGCAACATTGCATTCAGTGGCCCACCAAGCCGATCAGAATTCTCCTCCTTTGCCTCTGGCACGCGTTACGAGTTCGGTGACGAGGCGCGCACACGCGATGGTCAAGCGGAGCATCCGCACCTC
The DNA here is from genome assembly GCF_052857255.1 of Amblyomma americanum. Classification (NCBI taxonomy): domain Eukaryota; kingdom Metazoa; phylum Arthropoda; class Arachnida; order Ixodida; family Ixodidae; genus Amblyomma; species Amblyomma americanum. The sequence goes on along the minus strand of NC_135497.1, from coordinate 134,607,715 downwards.
TGGCGCGTCGTGGCACGCCGTCATATCCGGCGCATACGGAGCAGCAGCGGGGCGCGCATATGTGCCCGGGCGCGTCCTCTCTTCCCCGCGTGCCGCCGTCCACGGGAGCAAGTCAAAGCCGACGCCGGTGGAGGGGCAGGCGCGAACAGGAAAGGGCCGAGAAATCGATACGTATCGATTGAGCGACTCTGCAAAAATGTTGTAACGCGAGTTGAGAGGGAAGAAAAAAAAAGCGCATAAAGAAGCGTTCCTTTCTCTGGTATTCCTTTCTTGGGCGCCATTGGCAGTGCAGCCCAGTGGTTCGGTACGCGTCGCGCTTTTAGAGAATTTGAGCTCGGCTGCCAGTTTTGCCTGGAAACAAACACGCTTGAAAGGGACGGCAGTATAGCGCCTCGACCAGTGGAACGTCTGCACGCAAAAAAAAAAAAAGGGGGGGGGGGAGGTTGGTGGAATGGAAAGGCAAGAAAAAAAGGCCGGCTCCCCTCGCCCCCCTCCTTCTTTGATTTTTCTTCCCCATCGCACCGAGTTGCTATTCCGCCCTCTTTCCTAACCTCTCTACCTCTCTCCCTTTAAAATGCACGCCGAAAGTAGGGTGTCTAGCAGGCAAGCAACGAAACAAAAATTAAAGCCTCCCACAGCAGTTGGAACGACGAAGAGCGAGCACTTGCGTCGCCGGAGGAGCAGGATACGAGAATTTGGGAGGATGCAGAGCGATCGCGCAAGTGCCGTGCTTTCTGGCGGGATATGGATTATTCCGGCCTCGGCGCGGCTGTGAGGCGAGGTCCCGCCTCGGCGTGCGCGCCTCATGTGCCCGTTTCGCGAAACCTTGGAGCCCTTGTTCCCCCGTTTATTTTTCTTTCTAGCACTTTTGGCGCACTTGTCTGGACGCCCCTATTGTGCTGGCGTTACTGAATACACTCTGCCGCTGTAAACACTGCAGGATGCAACCCTGCGCCCTTCTTTTCCTTCAGTGGTGCGCGCCCTTTACGCCTAAGGTGCTTAGAAGAACCGCTTGAAGTTTTGCGGCCTTCTGCTCGTTATTTTCGATCTTGGGCTTGGGCAGTAATTTCTTCTCTGCGTAGCCTAACGCTCCATGTAATGCTGGAGACGTTGGTTCCTTAACTGTTGAGCAATTTGACGCTTTTATGAAAGATAATCACTTCAACGCACGGCACCGTACAAGGTAATCACTTCCTAAATGATAGGTAATAGACATTGCTACACGAATTCAAAGATTGCAAGAGGCTATCTATCTCCGGAAAAAGGGGAGGGGGTTGCCTTTGCAGTCGTACCAATGCTAGCAGAAAACTTTAAAATAACAAACTGTGGTAAACAGCATGCACGACTATCATAAGGCAAAAACACTCAATGCAAGAAAAAATATTGTCCGACAAGCAAATTGTCACGTGACCAAGAGTTTAAAAAGATTCCCGCGTGTTTACTCTTCATCTGCATACTACGAAACCCACTTCACGAAAAATGTAAGGAGAAATAGTAGCTCTCTCAATGTTTCACAATATTAAGAGTCACTGTAGATAGATAACAGCCGAAATCAGTACTAGTAATCGTGGACCCTACAGTTATTTCGGTAGAGGTGTATTACTGCTGTTATGTGATTTTTTTGCATGCGCAGCATAAGGCCACGCGAAATTAAGGGCACGCGAAATAGCCAAACTTATTTATTTTTTTGTTTTCTCAGGAATTCTGTTTCATTGTGAGGAAACATTTGTTGATGAAAAGTCACACAAACCCTACTTTAAGGCGCGACATTCCTCTTCTCTTGATGAAATAAAATATTTACTGCACCTCCCCCCCCCTATCATCCCGCCCTGAGGAAAAAAAGAACACAATGAAAAAGAAATATCTGCATTGTTGAATTCCTCCAAGACAGAAAAAGAAGACTTACCGGTACGTGTTGGACAAGACAGAAAGCTGTCTTCGATAAAAAAAAAAAAAACATACCTGCACGTGTGCGGTCCAAGCATCTCTAGAATTTATCGCTGCCTTTGCCCAGTACCTCTTCGTCCGCTTTTCTTTACCCCCTGTGGCTTTATAACCCATAAACATTCCACAGCAATGACTGCAGCAAAACATATTTCCTGCCTGTGGCTATCCGACCGTGCGCAGCACTGCTCGCGCAAACGTCTCCCTCGGCATCATTACCAAAGAAAGCTTAATGAAAATTGTACCGCATTAATGAGAGACTTCTTGCTTTTTAAATGCTTTGGCAATTTTAAAACCGCAAGTAACCGGCAAGTTCCATCAAGAAAATGGCTTAGAATAGCAGTGCTCTCAGTGAAGCTGGAAATATACTAGCGTAGACGGTAGGGCTAGTTGGTTACATAAGGAAACCATCCTCGACTGACAGGTGGTCGCAGCCACAAGGTTGACCAGCGTGATGGCAGAATTGTGCATGCTGGTCAACCTAGTGGCTGCGACCACCTGTCAGTCGAGGGTGGTTTCCTTCTGTTTGAAGAAGAGGACAGTCAGCGCCCGTCCTGTCGTCAGTGTTTTTTCTTCTCTTGTCTTCGTCTGTTTCCGCGCTGGTCATTTCGAATCATTGTTACATATGTCCACTGGAAATAGCGCAACACACACAGGAACGAATAAAAAGACACAAAAGGCGTCTTCGTCTTGGTTTCTCTGTTCTTTGCTTTTCCATTGGATATATAATTACCTTTTACTTTCCAGACGGGAAAAGAAAAAAAAACAAAAGAAAACATACGACCAACACGGACCGTACCTAAGACCTCCGCATGGTACTCTTGCTCAAATACATTAGCGGCTCTCTTTATGTATACATGTGCTTGTATCAATCAATACCAATGTTTGTGTGTACCAATAAGAAGCCAACCATCTACTACCGCAGCCATTTAAAACTATAGCCGCTGTGTTCAGCACGGAGGAAGCTTAGGCGCCTCCTTTCGGTCAGGGTTTGCTGACAAGAGGATTTGTTCAGACAGGAGAGAGAGAGAGAGAGAGAGAGAGAGAGAGAGAGAGAGAGAGAGAGAGAGAGAGGAAAGCCTTTATTATAAAGTGAGGTTGGAAGGAGGCCCTCAAGGGGTGGAGCTCATGCTCCAGCGCCCCTCTGCCGCACCTATCAGGCTGGCCGTCCGTGGCAGTGGTAAACAGGGCGGCTTCCCACTGGAAGGCTGAGAGGTGGTGTATAGACGAAGATTGAAAATAAAATACAGACAATCTTGTCATCTTACCAACACAAAGTTGTTCAGACGGGGCACGGCTTTCCTTATGCGGCCCAAAACGGAAGTGCCGGCCTACTTATTTATTATTACTTATTTTCAAATAAAAAATTAGCCCCCCTGACGAAAGAAGATGGAGGTGTTGCGAAAAACTCGACGCCACGTTCCTCTTCCACAATGTGAAGAGTTATGTATGCCTGTCGCGGTTGCAATATTTCTTTTTGTCTTCACCAAAAAAGGTTTTCAAGCCACTGTCAATAGCTTTCTCAGAATAAACGCATGCGTCTACCCGATTCAGCATTAAAGGAATGACTGATGCAGCTTACATCTGCTGTTTCTGGGTTCGTCAGCACCTAGCGCGCGGAAAGGGGTCGCACGTTCTGAAATTAATTCAGATTTATGATATAAGAATACGTTGCTTGAGCTGCAAGATTGAAGCACAAAGTTTAAAAAACTGCGTCAGTCTTTTTACACTTCCTTCATACTTTTCTTCCGTGATACCGTTGTTCTTAAATGTCTTCTAAAAAACCGGATCCTCTTGGCCCGCAAACTTTCTCTTGGTAACACCTTAAGATTGTCTATAGTCGGATGGAACTGAAGTCTGCATTGATGGTCCGCTCTCATTCTAGACCGCCTAACAGAATTCCTCCGTGACAAAATGTAAAACTTTGTTCAAGCTTTTATTGTTACCGAAAGAACAGGATAATCATGAGACCAAATTATAAGCTCAATGATTTTGATGCGTCTGGCCTATTACATAAAGCCAAACATTCAAAACTGATTTCGTACACTGTTGTGGTTGGTGAGCGGAGTAATGCAGGATGCCCCGAACCGTGGCCCACTGTTGCCAACTGCTGTTTTTTTTATTGTTTGTATGTTGTTCTGTCCTACCATAGTTTATTTACTTTCAACCACTGTGCACTCTAGGGAACAAACAGGGCAAATGAAACGCTTGTAACAGGGTCAGCACGGCCATCAGCACACCCTTAGTCGAAAAAATACTAACCCATCCGCTTTTTTAGAAGCGGACGCAGGCGCTGCTGTCGCGGCGCGGCGCGTCATGCGAGCGAATCGTAGCAGACGACGCGGCGCTATTTTCTCGTCGGAGAGCTTCCGGCGGCTGCCACGACGGCGCTACGGTGCCTGTGACAGCCAGCGTGCGCCAGCGAGCAGCAGAAACAGTAAAGCTTCAAGGTAGTTCGCATTTTTCTTTCGCGTTTTCTTGCGCTATATCGTGTTGTTTTTGACTAGCTAGAACACCTACCGATATTAATCGGAGAACATGAGCTTAAGTGAGCCTTGATTCTCCCCTCGCGGTCGTATTGACCCGGTAGTCGGCTTGTTTACATTCGTGGCACTGCCGGAACGAACGAGCGTCGCTGTCGTTGCATTTACCTTTGGGGCGCTACAGTGCCTGATGCCTATTGATGTCTCTGTATGCTCCACGTTTACGCTCCGATACATCCAACGCTGCACAGCTCCAAACAGGAGAGTTGAAGCGGAAAGCGAATGCGGGAAGGATGCATTGCGCAATTCTCGTTGTTTTGTGATGCCAGTCGCGATGGGTATGACCAAGCCGAGTAGAGCCTGTGTTACCCGAGAAACGAAACCGAAACTGGTCTCTTAGCTCGCGCTGCGTTCATTTGTTGGTCAATTTGGACTGGGGGCGCACTGAATAGAATGGCCGTAAAAAAATATCTAAGGAATAGGTTCTAATGGGATAAACTTTCTCGAGTTTTAAAGTTCTTTTGCCGCTCAATTTTATTGAGAACACAATGACATCGAAATATGTGCGTCTTATCCCTTTATTTTCAGTCAAGTTCTGATGCTTGCCACACCGAAAAAAATTGGTTGAGATCTTAGTACTGCGTCTTATTAGTTAAAATATTTGGAAGGTGTCTTCGAAAAAATAGCATTGATCGACCTGATTCGACCTCCAGGCATTCTCCCGCGGTTTTTCTTGCACATAACGTGCTGAACGCCGCTGTATCGTTCCCAGCAACGCATTGAGCCCTTTGATCGATAGCATCGCTCGGGACTGAGCGCTTCAGTAATTGGTCTCGTTCGTTTATCATATACGCCGGCGGAGCCCTCGTCCCGGACAGCGCCAAGTGAGGGACGTCTTTACCGGGCTTATGATAACGACGGCTCGCCAGTGCTTGATTTGCGTAGCTGACGTGGCCATGCTGGGGCGGCCGCATCCTTGCGTGGGAGGATGGCGGGTGGTAATGGATGGCACTTCAGCCCGGCCAATTAGGGCTGGTCAAGCGGGACTCAGGCGCTGAATATTTGATAGCTCGCCTGCCGCCTATCCTCCGGGCAATTACCCTGGGAGTGGAGGCCCGTGCCTCCTGTAATGGGCATTCCGCGGCCCGCCCGGCGGCCTGCCAAGACAGCAGGCGCGTCTTTGCTCAATGTGCTTACGCCAGAGCAAGACAAAGGCGATTGTGTGCCGTGGCGGGCCCCGCCGGTGCTGGCACCAAAGTAGATTGCAGTCACCCGTCGTTAACATAAAGAGCGCCCATTGAAAGCCTTCTGGAGAGGAGGCCGGGCCAGAGGCGTACTCCGCGCAGCGTCCGAGTCCCCCTCGACGCCGGTTTCGGGCCCCGGTGCAACTAGCCCAGTGCGTGCTCCTCGGCGGACGGGCTGAGCCACGCCGGTTCGCTCTGCCCGCCCTTGACCGCGCCGACTTGGTGGGCGATAGCTTCCTTCGCTCGAGCCACGCCGGTTGAAGCGTGAGGGAGGACAGTGCGGCAAGCATACATTATCAATAATGCGCCTCAGAATGTCATCTTATCACGCGCTTAATCCACCGCGAGTCCAACTACTTTCTGGCTGCCGGCCACACGAGCTGTAAAGAATTTGCCAACTCGGCGCTTTGCTGTCATGTCGTAGTCAGCCCAGTAAAGATTCAAGCTCATTTTGTATTGTGAGTTATTTAGGTAAAAATTATTGTTCATTTAGATAGTTACACCTTTCGAATACTCGATGACCAACCACAACACACACAAATCTACAACGCCTTCCTCCCCACTCACCTGCTCATGGATGCCGCGCTGTTAAGAACTGTTTCGTAAAGAAAATCGGAAGCAGTATGTGAACTTATTGAACACCTCATTATTGGCGGTATTCACGACTAAGGGTGGGGGGGGGGGGGGGGCGATGATACAGTAATGTTTCAAATCAGCATAGTGCATCTCGCGGCATTAGGTGCCGAAAACAGAGTAATCGCTAATAAAGAGAGGCTTTTTAAACCGCACGAATAGCATCAAACTTTAAAAGGTTTTCAGAATGGGGACGCCAGCATAAGAACAGGGTGCTTCCACAACTGTTTCTCTAACAGTATTCGCTCACGTTGGGTTTCTAACTTACACAAGATACCGTGAGGTTGTCCTGAGTGGGCATGGTGTTTAAATGTGAAAGTTTGCCTTGCTTTCTTGTGCCATGACCGAGGGAATGAATGATTTCAAAATTCTTTCTGTTGCCGGATAAATCTGAGCGTTGGCAGCGCGTACAAAGCCAAAAACGATGCAGAGAACGGTAACATAGTATCACCAGATGTCATCCTTTAAATCCTGACATTTCGAACTAATGTGAAAAGGTCCCTAATTGCTGCACAATACAGAACGGCTAATTAAAAATGCAAAATATTTTAGAACCTTGACGCCTAGTACAAGTGTTCACGCAATAAACTACAGTATTCGTTTACACTTCGCATGGTCTGCGGTGCTACACTCAAGCACTACATACACTCAGCAAGTTAGCATTTTGCATGCGAAAACCTCATTGCTTGAAAATTTAGCCTATTATGCAAATTCTGTTGTGCCAAAAACGAATAGATTCTGGGGATATGTGATATGCTTCTCTGGGGCTTAGCTGTGAAGGTAAAAATTTTGAACGATTTAAAAATGGGCGTCTCTGCTTTTCTTTAGCTCGACAGTTTTCGGAATTTTTACTTTCAACTCGAGCCTTTGGGAAGAGCTACAAATTTCCCACGATGTGCAACGAGCCATTGCCGCGTACCGTAAGTAAAGAATTTCTGTATCGTAACGATAAAATGGTTATAAGTGTTCAGCAAATTCATTACGTGAGGAAACTGCGAAAAGTGTTTATCACTTATGTTGCGACAGATCGCTATAACCTCGGCTTTCTGGCTGTTGTAAGAGCAATAGCTTAATTTATCACCTTTGCAACGGAGATTTTTATTTACTTTCTAGCTTGCGCAGTGTTATTTATTGCCAGTCACAGATTCACCACTTCTTGAAGTAGAATTTTATTTTTGTAATTGGCTTTTGTCGAATGATAAGGAACTCTGAAAATTATACCTGTTAATTCATGCTTTCGTTGCGCACAAAACGGTATCTTCAACTTTCTTCCGTAGACTGCCCAGAATATGTTTGACCGGTCTGTACTCCGGGTATATTTTCGCGATTTTCGCTTAATCAGCAGTGCCAGCCTTTAGGTGCGCATTTCCGCCAGTGAGCACGCACGAGCCTGAGTGTACGCAGCGCGCAGATTTACGTTTCCTGCGCTAAGAAGGCTTGGCTCCATACTCGCATGGTACGCTTAAAATTTAGAGCCTCTCTCTTAAATTTAGAGGTTAGACACGATGAGCAACAACAAAAAAAATGGGCCTGGTAACAGACGGAAGAGCGAACGTCTGAGAAAATAAAGAACAGAAAATACAGTTACAGGTGGGCCTCGTTCATATGGACGCATTGGTTCTCGTCCAAAACTCTCCATAAAGGGAGTTGTCCGTAATAACGAATCTCGATGAAAAAGAAAAAAAAAATCAGGAAAAGGAGCTTCAAAGAATAAAACCGTTTGCGGATAGCGCTGTGCAGTGATGTCGATAATAGACAAGTGTTTGGCAATTTCGTATACCTTCTTTGCCAAAAGTAACCAGGCAGCGGGGTTTTCTTCTCAGCAGTATAGGGGGTGCATACCATGCGGCATCCCTAAAAACCAGGTCTCTAAAGCTGAGCACAAGGGTTATCCGTGCCTGAAACATATTTAGAGCTTACGGGGCGCCATAAGTGCTCCACTGCATGGCTAAGAAACAAACCCCGTTGCCTGGTGCCGTATGGCAAAGACGAACCTCACTGGTGGCTTAGTGGCTTGAGCATCCGCCTCACTAACGGGAGGTGCGGGGTTCTATCCCCTTTGGCGTCGGGCACCCACCCGGTGGTAAAATTGGTGCAAGCTTTTTACTGGCTTGGTGCTCGGCTTCTCTGGGGTGAAATGCTTGGGAAATTGGACTTTGACCCCACCTTGAGTAGACGAAAAACACCTTGTGTCATGGCGCTCTTTTGCGACATCATCGTCAGCGCTTTTGGCAATGATGGTACAAAAAATGGAGGGGACACTTAAAGCTATGAAGCGCCTGGCAGTAAAGGTATGGAGTGCCTTAAAGGTATGAAGCGATAGAGTAATGAGTTTTTCCCATATATACCAGAAGGTCGTTCTCTACTTTACATTCATAGATCACTGGGAGTGCGCATACCATTTCTGGCGCAGTGGTGCAGCGGTTAAGCGATGCACCACTGCCATGCGATGGCAGGTGCTGCTACCAATGGGGCTTGTGAGGCCCAGGTTGCTCTTCCCGAGCGACAAATCATTAATTTAACTGCCACCTGTCAATAATAATAATAATTGGTTTTTGGGGAAAGGAAATGGAGCAGTATCTGTCTCATAAATCGTTGGACACCTGAACCGCGCCGTAAGGGAAGGGATAAGGAAGGGAGTGAAAGAAGAAAGGAAGAAGAGGTGCCGTAGTGGAGGACTCCGGAATAATTTCGACCAGCTGGGAATCTTTAAAGTGCACTGACATCGCGCAGCACACGGGCGCCTTAGCGTTTTGCCTCCATAAAAACGCAGCCGCCGCGGTAGGGTTCGAACTCGGGAACTCCGGATCAGTAGTCGAGCGCCCAAACCACCGAGCCACCGCGGCGGGTAAAACGATTGGCAGTTTGCTCACTATCCGAGGCACAGGTTGTGAGGGCGCCGCAAGGCCACGTGACCTGGGTGGCCCACCTGCCTTCTAGGTGCCTCTCTGGGGACCACCTGTGAGAGCTATGCCAGTCATTTTTCGCTCGCAACGCCGACGCCGGACTTTCTGCGTAACAGGGCCTTTAACGCTATCGCATTAATATCCTGGTTGACATCGTCTTCAAAAAACTTCGTAACGACCTGAATCGTCTCGCGAGTCATGTAATGCGTAAGGCAGGCTGCAGGCTGATCTGACTGCGGGACTGTGCTCGTTGAATCTGCGTCTGATCCTATGCTTTAACCCTAGTGTCGTTCATTTCCGCGAATTTAGTGTAATTCGTTTTAACGCGATTACGTTAAGGCTCCCGTTTGTGCAGAAATCCGGCGTCGTCGGCACTGTGATCGAAAAATCCCGAGAGAAGCAACTTGGGTGGGCCACCTCGGTCACGTGATCTTGTGGCGCCATCACAACCTGCCCACCGGATTGTGAGCAAACTGACGACTGTGGCAGGTGGCAGGTAAATTAATAATTGGTCACGAGCGGTTGCTCGGGAAGAGCGACCTTGGTCTCACAAGCCCCACCGGGGGCAGCACCTGCCATCGCAGGGCAGTGGCGCATCGCTTAACCGCTGCACCACTGCGCCAGAAGGCGTATCAGGACTCCCAGGGATCTGTGAATGTTAAGTCGGGAATGACCAGTTTCGCATTCGCTTTCGCGTCATACCCTTATGGTGGAGATTAAGTGTCCCCTCCAATACTTATTCATTGAATTGTATTTCCCTTATGTAATAGCTCATTGAAGACATTTTAGGCGTAGAGTAAATTAATTCATTATTAAATATTTGCTTTTACGTTGTCGCCGAGCTACTCGCCTATTCTACGTCTTTATCAGCGTCAAGCAGGATACTGGGTCAGCTGAGCTAGCTTTTTCCAGGTGTTATCGAAGCCTGGTGAGGGGAATGTTATCGATACGCACTGAGCATGTTCATCTTCTGCGTTCTCTATCGTGAGGCCGCCTGCAATGAACGTGACCTTGCTGAGTGGTAGCGGTAAAGGGGCTATGAAAACGCATTGTCGGCATTATGTAGAACGTTTCCCAGATTTCCCTATTCCTCATTGCATTTGCCACGTGCCAAAACTTGTTTTCTCGAACATTGGTGCGCATTTGCACCTTACGCACGGATCTGCACTCATCTGCTCACACTAGTTTTTTTGCTTACGACAGCGCCATTTCCGCGCATGTTCCTGAATTGCGCTAACAAGGTGTATTGCAGTTTCTTACGGCGGTTGACTTTGCAGAGCCGATACTGAGTCATTTCTATGAGTTATCGACGCAACCGTTAGTCTATCGAGGTTAAGGCAAAGTTGAATTCGGACCCATTTCCTTACTTCTTTAATTGTTGCAAAGGCGGTGTCGTACCCAATGAAGTGCCAACTGAGGGGCAACTATTGCTAGTTGAAAGCTTTAATTGTTGCCGTTGCCAATTGTATTCGCAGATTCCCTGCTTTGCACCTTAGTTCTGTTCCTTTTTGCATAACGCTAGGCGTCCCTCAACCCCCGAGTAGCATTGAGCTCCCGAGGCACTTGCGTTTTTCTTTTTTCTTGCCGCGTGCTCTTTTTAGCAAGATTATACTCTAAGCAAGCGGCTTTGTAATTTTTTTTGTGTGCCTTGATTCCTTTTTTGTAATATTAATTTTTTTAATTGGTTTTGGGGGGAAAGGCAATTGCGCAGTATCTATCTCATATATCGTTGGACACCTGAACCCCGCCGTTAGGGAAGGGATAAAGGAGGGAGTGAAAGAAGAAAGGAAGAAAGAGGTGCCGTAGTGGAGGACTCCGGAATAATTTCGACCAACTGGGGATCTTTAACGTGCACTGACATCGCACAGCACACGGGCGCCTTAGCGTTTTTCTTCCATAAAAACACAGCCGCCGCGGTCGGGTTCGAACCCGGGATCTCCAGATCAGTAGTCGAGCACGCTAACCACTGAGCCACCGCGGCGGGTTTCTTGTAATATTAAAAATGCTCGTCAGAGAGTAAGTCGCCGAGCCCTTCGCCGGCTACAAAAGAAGAGGCGCTTCGGCAGCCAGAAAGCGTGTGAACAGGACGAATCCGCGGGTCTTTCATCTTACGGGCTTACGAAGTCTGCGCGCCCTGTGCGACGAGTGCAATGATGCGCGTTGTAGAGTGCAACAGAGTCATATAAATTAGTGCATATTTGACCTTTTTGCTGATATCCAAAAAAGTTTTAACATTGCTCGTTCTCTCTAATAGTATCTGGTTACCACACTGGGGGTTTTGTTTACATCGCTGCCCATATTAGCGTGGCATACATGGGTCCCAGTGGGTTTTGTGCATTTTCTCCTTGTATATTGTCTGAACAGTGAGTTTCCGTATTAGTGGGGCGTAAATACGTTGAAAAAGTTTCGTCCCCCCAAAAAACTGTATATAATTCGAGTCGACCGTACTGACGCGACACGACTTACTCCTGCTCCTCGATGGCAGCTTATAAAACTGCCACAAGAATACCAGCCTGTAGTTGAACCAGTTGGTGTAGAGTCGAGAACGAGATCAGAAAACAGTTGTGTTTTCTTGTGTCCCGGGTCGACGCGCTGTTTTCTCGTCATGTTCTCGTATACAGCCTTTCTTGTGGTTGTGCTACCCGCTGCGCACAGCAACGTTCTTTCCTGCATGCTTGTGACACCAGCAGCCGCCGCATATGAACGTTGCTCTGCGCTTTTAAAAAGTAGTTGAACTGTTCCCTTGTGTGACTCCAGATGACCAACATACGGCCCATACTGCACTCACCGCTGGCTCGCGCCCTGTATGACCGGCTTCTCCGGGACCAAGACTTGGAGCGCCTGGACAAGAGTCAGGTCTGTTCCCACCTTTTATTTCGCCCTGTGACGTAACGAGTGACGCATGCCGAGGAAGCGACGTAAAATGGCTAGGAGACATCGCCGTCTGTGTCGGATTCGTCCACTGAGGATTGGATAGCTTTCTAGGGCATGCACTTTATTGCTTGCTCTCCTCTTCAACCTCTGTGCTGTCCGCTCTGGTTGCCTTGCTCAGTCACCTCATGGGGGAAAGGATTCGTGCCTGTAATACTTTCGAGTAAACATCCAAGGCTCTACCGTCGGATAATACCTCAGACCATTCGTTCATACGGGAAGAATTTATGCACCGTTAGGCCTGGTATTTACAGAAATGTAGACCGAGAATATATGCTCATAAAATGCATTTAGTTTCTTAAACCACACATCTAGGAGAGCAAGAGCTGAAAATGACGAGAGGAGAGCTATGAATTGATACGTACGTAAAGGTGTGTAGAGGTCAGTTATTGGACAGTTCTTTTCGTTTTCCATTAAGTCGCAAAAGTAGTATGGTGGAGACTTCTCTCTCTGTCTTTTTCTATCCGAACTCACTCAGCTGGCGCACCACTCTTTGGCTTGTGATTGATGAACTTCGATGAAGGAATTCTTATCTAGGCTGCTTTCGCAGGTAACGTTGTTCGCTACGCCGGCCCACGGCGTCGTTATCGCGGCCTCAAGAGGCGCACGAGTGCGTATAGCCGGCTCCTATAAGGCCTCGATAACGATGGCGGGCTCGTTGAAGCAGTGCGCGCTTGAACCTGTTCTCGTCGAACGCTAAGAAAAAGGGATATCAGCGCACGTCTCCCTTCTTCTGTCCTTGTGATAAAATGCCCCTTGGACGCGGCTTTCTTTAGCGTTTAAGGTCGGCTCGAAATTCAGAGAAGACTAGCTCCGACAACTGCTGATCGTAGAGGTTTCCTATGGTCAGTATTTCCTGCTTGCTAAAGTATTATGAAGTGGAACCAGATTTGGATAAGTTTTCCATAAATATAACATCCCCTTTTTTCCATCCGGACAAGGCTTTCAATATTTGTTTTGGTCGTCACACCCCAAATAAGTAAGCGATATCGCAGTCTACTGTGAAGAGCGCTAAAATAAAGTTGGCTCTTGAGGTTTACAGGAGTTAAAGCACGAAATCTTTTTAGCATGCTTATTTCTTGCGCTAAGTTGTTTCTTATATAGTTTACATGGGATGTCCAGCGTATATTTTCATGAAGCGCTACACCAAGAAACTTACGTTCAGCAACCCTGTCCAGGGAATGGAATTTAAAAGCTATGTGCCTGGTGTGATTAACAGACCAATTTATTGCTGGAAAAGCAATATGCTGCGTTTTATTAACATTTAATTTAAGTTTTTATCAAGCCACTCGGACAGATTCTAAAGCCGCAAATTGGTGTTTTGACATAGAATGGAAAGTTCATGTGACGAAAAGAAAGCGTTTGTATCTTCGGCGTAAAAAACGATATCTGACGTATTTGGTACTGAGACAATGTCATTTATGTATAAAAGGAATCAAATAGGTCCTAATATAGATCCCTATGGGACACCACATGTTATACGTTGAGTGTATGAGGTCATTTTATTAATACTTACAAATTGGTAGCGATCGGTCAGATAACTGGGGAACAAACCAAGTGAAATTCCTCTAATACCGTAATCTGCCAGTTTTGTAAGTAGTATCTCGGGATTGAGAGAATCGAATACTTTACTCAATCCAAGAATAGGCCAGTTGCGTATGGCTGGTTTTTTATATTTGTGACAAGCTTCTCCCTCACATGCAATAGTGCCAATTCTATAGGTTTTCCTTTCTGAAATCTGTACTGACATAAATATGTGCGATCGTGTGCCCGCAGATGACTAACCATCATTGAATTAATTGCCTTCTCTACTAGTTTAGAAAATGATGGGAGCATTGATATTGGTCTTTAATTATTAATGTTATCAATAGGACCACCCTTATGCAACACAGATACGATGGCAACTTTATGTTATTAGGAAAAGTGTCCATACTTATTACGATATTTGTTAAGTGACATGGTACATCACATAACAGACCAGGAACAACCTTAATAGGAACAGCTTTTATGCTATCATAGCCTGGAGCCGAGCTGTTATTTAAGCCGTTAATAAAATTAGTAATTTCTGATGGTGTTGCGCGGAGATAAAGTCATGCCTCGTTAATATGGAGGCTTTGGTTCCCAAGCAAAAGTGTCCATAAAGCGAGTAGCCCGTAATAACGAATTATGCAGAAGATAAAATAATTATTCTTAAAAAAACACTATGATTGCGGGCTTCTTCTGTGCATAATGGCGGGCAGTGAGGTAGAAATTGGGCAGTCTTGGAAGCTGCAGGTCTATTATTTCGATCGCCGTTATCTTTAAAATCATGCGATGCAGATTTAAGCGCGCTGGAAGCGCCTAATGCTTCATGAGACGCGTGATGGCGTCTCTTGGCGTGACAAAGTATCTCCTGCTACGACTCTTCACATCCAATGAATTTTGTACTCATTCAGCTGGCAGCTGCTGAATGTGGTCGTCAACGTAGAGCGCAGAGAGAATTTTCTTTGCAGCCATTCATGCAATGTAAAGCGTGTAACCACACGCATACAAAAAGGCCGTTACCGCGTTATTTTCACTTTCGTACTGCCTTTCACTGGTGTTCTGATAGAGGCAGTCAGAATTTTTTTCCCATCGCTGTCCATAATAACGGGACAAAAATATATGGGTCCCAATGGGCTGCATGCATTTTCACCCTGTCCGTTGTCCGTACAGCGAATTCTCTTACTAACGAGGCGTATATGCATTGAAAATTTTGGTCCTGAGAAAAATTGACCATACTTCTAGTTGTCCATATTAACGGGGTCATATTACTGGGGCACGATTATAGAGGCTTAGAGACATATTTCGATCGACCGTAACTCCGCGAAAGCGATAGCTCCTCTCGTAAAAAATTTCTTTACCTTTCATACGTATGACGTAGGGTGACTGTCTCCCGTGTAAGCTCGACACGCGAACACTGCTGAGTCGAAATCCCCAAGCCTTGCCGACCAAGATAGGAGAAAATCTCCGTTGCCACCTTTTGAAGTTTCGCATAAATTTATTATCCACTTGTATTGAAAGTTGGGAGGAGTGATGCAACAAACCGACAAGACCGACAAGTGCTGAGAGTTTTGGGCTGAACACTCCACCGTGTGATACACTACTCGGAGTGGAATTAAAGGATGTATTGGTCCATGCTTATTTTATATGAAGAACCTGTCAGGTAAATAACTGCGTATACAGCGGAACATGCGGCGGCCAGCAGCCCACAAAACTTTCAGAAACAGCCTCATGAATTACGTTGTCATATACCCCATGACGTCCAGGAAGAGTGTCATAGTTAATTGCTTCCGGCATTGTAGGTGTTCGACGGGCGTTACAAGGTAAACTGCGTTGTCGGAAAACATACTTAACGTATTAATGTATTTGGTAATGTCTATAGTTACCATACCCTTCAGTTTGACAACGAGCCCAGCGTTAGCCACCTCGAGCCGGAGGCCATACATTTAGCCCTCTCCCACCTTCTACAGGCTTCGGCCGGAGCGGAACTGCTCACCCGCCTTACCGTCTACATGGATTGTCGAGAGTCAGTAATCTAGCTAAGCAAGGCGCCCTGTGCAGGTGCGCTCTGTCATCGAATAAAGAGCCTTTGCGCAGACCTCCTTACTACGAATAACATCGAAGTGTAGATGCCGAAACACGCTGGTGGCCGCGGCAGCGAGGCCACCCACAGCAAGAAGACATTCGCTCCGACTCGCCTTCGGACCCCGGCCCCATCAAGCAGAAGGCTGCAGCCCGCCAGGCAGACCCTGCGCCCCTTCCTGCGGTGCTTCCCCGAGGCGCGCAGGTTCTCATGCACAAGGCCCACGCCGGAGCGGCCTACACTGCCGATGTTCTCGCGAAGTGGAGAAACTATACTCCCAAGAGAGGTTCAGAGCCCGTCCAACACCGCACGTACGACGACGGTGATAAGACCTCTCCTCTGCCACCGGTGTCATTTTCTACATGCGGCAAAGCAGCCAGCCTGACACTTTATCACCCTCCGTAAAAGTGTGTCGGGCTGGTGCAAATCCGCGCCGAGCACCTCACCCCGGATGTTCGCAGCTTACAGGACTGGATCGCGCCCCGGAACTCCGCTCGCGCCAAGGGTACGCTTCTGTCCTTGTGGGCATTTGCGCGCGCTACTGGCGTCGATCGACGCATGTGGACTTTCCTGCGGTACTCCCACGCCCAATAATTAGGCCACAGAGCCATCCTCATTGAAATAAAGGTATTCAATCAAGTTACCATTCCATGAGCGTAAGCAAATTATTTCCATGACTTTGCCGCCGCAACTGCCCATTGCGAATGGGCGGTAGCACTAGAGGTCGGGACTTGCCAGTTTTTAGTACTGAAATCAGATGACTGTACTGCTATTGCGAGGAGCTGCGCCTTCGCCCCACGATTTGTTGTAAAGGTCTGAAAGTGCTCGTTGCGGCTCTGCGCCAAAGTTTGCCAGCGCAGGCTACGTCTAGCCACTAGATCTCGCCAATGATGGCAGTCTGTAAGTGGCCAGCTCAGTCTTTGGTTCTTTTATAGAGAAGAGAAAAATGGCACGCGAATATCGAAAGGCACGGACTTTGCAGAAAACCGGCGTTGGAGATGAGGTCATTTGGCCCAGCTTTCTAGCGCGGAAGTCTGCGGCTCCATTGGCCTCTCTGTGCCTTTCCTGGAGTGTGAGAGGCTTGAAATGGGGGTGCTGTGAGGCTCTGAGGCTCACAAACGTGCATGCAGGTTACGCGTTTGATCTATATTGAAGTATATAAGTTTTGTTTTTAAACAGCTAGTGCACCTTTAGCACACGAGGAAGACGGAGATGAGACATCCTGAATGTTGAAAGTGAAAGAAAACCTGTAATTGACGGCGCAACAGGCGGCCAGCTGAGTTTCGGTATGTTTCGGGGTGCCTCGCGTCTGTGCGTTTTGCGCGCCCGCATAGTTTCGCTACGCGCCTCGATTTACAAAGGCGGAGCAGCAGAGGACTTTCAAGGGCCTCTCTAAGTGCTCCTCGGACGAAGTTCGTGAAATGGCACGCACCTGTGACGAAGAAAAGGAGCTGCGGCTAGCTAATGTTCCACGCGCCTCCACTTTAGCAAACGCAGCGCTCGGAGTGTGCGCTTCGTCAACGTACCAAGACGCTGGGCTGCATAACCAGCCTTTCAAGGACTGTTATTACAGAATTTAAATATGCCCGCACGTACCAGTCCCTACACATTAGTCGTGACGGTGGCTTGGCGGTGACAGCGACGCTGCCGACCCCTGTGCGCTAGGACTTTCTTGCCAGACCCGCCGCCTCAGCCCTCAAAATCATCTCACGCTGTGTGGAGCTGATGTCGCTGAAGTGCAGGCCGCAGACCTTTGCGAGAACTTCGTTGCCGGAATCGGGAACGGGATCCACCCTAACGTTGGTGCAAACGTAAACGAAGCGACGACGACTGATAGGCGTCTTCAACGTCCGGCCGGCAGTAGTTTTCATTTAGGCTGCTGCTAGGCGGCAGCGTAGCGCTCGGTTGCCAGCAATCACGGAGTCGCCGTTTCCGCCACTATACGTCACTATTCTCCTATTTCTTCATCAGAGAGTGCACAGATTGAATCGGAGCGGCGGGAAAAAGTTTTTCAACTTCGGATCCAAATCTCTTGGCAGTAAATGCACCTTTCGCTGCCGGACAAGCGGCAACAAAGCCACGAAATGCCGAACTATCGGATTTTGCTAACAAAAAAAATTGATAGCATTGTCCTCGGTGTCCCTTTAAGCACACGTACCGGTTGTTGTCGGTCGTATGAATGTCGGTCGATGAATGTCGATGAGGACTTTGCTGCATTCACTGCATGTGCAAGAGAAAAAGGTCTTGTAGCCCGGCTGTTGGGCGATATTTTGTGGGTGTTGTGACAAATATCTGAAATTCGTGATTTGTTGGTTGCTTGGTAATAACTTTATTAGACACACTTCAGTTGATCAGGCGAAGGTGGCTGAAGGGGAAGCGGCATGAGCAGGACGGCGGCGGGCCCTCGGGCCGCTCTAGATGACCGGGAACTGTTGGGCCGCGGCGAACTTCAGAAGCGTGAATTGCTTGGCGAGTTGGTTATTCGTGTTCTGGCAAAAAAAAAAAAACTCCGAAAACCGAGACACAAAACCAGAACAAGTAACACACACTCACTGTCGCCGGCTCTACAACTGATTTTTTTTTTGCTCATCCATGTGGTTACAGCCACTTTCGTGCGCAAGCGCTCATGCAAATGAAAAATCAAAGTCCGGTCATCATTCCGTCCGCGCTAAAAAGCGCCACTCTTTCTCTGTGATATCGACAGACGGGTAGCTTGTGTAGGACCGCTCATTCTTTCTGACTAGAAACGCTTCAATCAGTTCTAGCCCGTAGCTTCGTAGCTGGACTCCCCCCTGCGAATAATGCTCGTGCCTTCAAACAGAGGCGAACATTTGCTACAGTTCTTCACATGCAATCGGAATTTGTGACCGCGGCCATTCAGCTAAATTCAGCTAAAAAATTAATGCTTCTTTGACTTGCGTTTGTAATGATGGCGCTGAAGGAGCCGTTACGTTACGTATCCAAGAGTTAAAAGGACTCTTTAGCGAACTAAGTACCTTCTGTGCATTACGATCACTAGTATTTTCTGTTCAAATAGCAGCGCACAAATGGCGTTCATAGGGGCTTCAGCATTGCACCAGTTGTTGATTCTGGCCCTGGACATGATTTTAGCTTTGGACTTGATCAACAGCAGGTGCAGGGCGTTGGAAGCACGGCATTAGTAGGGTCTTCGCGGGCGGGCGTAACTTTGGTCAGCATGGCTACGTTACGTCTGAGGCGCCGGCACCGCCTTAACCAAGTAATGAATCCTCGATCTTTGGGTGCTGGAGGCTACCACGTACTTCGAGGAGGATCTCGAGTCTCCTTATTAATGACGACGGCTTTCGTTGAAGATCTTAGGAGACGGGAAAGACGTCGTCACGCCCTGGAAGCAGCCGATCTGTACTTTGAATGGCCTCCGACCATTTGCTTCAGCACTACCTGCTCCCTCTTTAGGCGGGAACGGTCCTTCTAGGAGGCGCTGTGAAGGCCATGAAATTGCGCACTTGACAGTTGCACGGCAGCTGTCGCAGCTGTGTAGCTTAGAGAATGTTGGGCACGTGACGGAGTTACTGCAGACGCCATTCACGCGCAAAATTCTCATACAATACTGTAGCATTGAAAAAGGTTGTGGACAGAACCCCTTGAAGACCGGAATGACGCACTTTGACCGGCCGTTGCTACAGGCTTTCAGTATTTTCCGCTCTGCGTTGCTGCCATAGTTTGATCAGTATGCATGGTCCGAGTCAATGATGGCAACAAAGCTATAAATCTCGATTACTGGAGTGTTACTGTCCTGAAGTCGTACGAGCAGACTCTGAACGCCGAGCTTGTTGATGGTATACTCAAAATATGTAGTGCGCAATCGGTCCGTGACATTAGCCGGGACGCCAGTTCAGAGTAATTAACTGTTGAACTGACAATTTGGCAGAATAAAAGGCCAATTCTGACTACGCCTAGTGGACGGCATACGGCCGCGTTAATGTGAAATACGAAACCTACAATTTAATCTGGATAGCAGTGCCTTTTCAAGAAGCGCCTCGGCAATAGTGGCTTATCTGATCTTCAGGGCCAATGGAAGAATTAGTCCCGACACAGTCATCGAGTCTTACATCGTAGGATTTCTTACTGTTTTTTTTTGGTGTCCATTTTATACGATTCCATTAATAACGTGGAAGGCCGTGCTGCATGGTTACAGATTTTCGAACAAAAATTAACTCGACTTTGAGATTTATTGTATCCCGCAATAAATTTTAATTATCGCTATTTGGCTTCCTTCCTAGGTTATTCCTTTTGTAACAGGTATCATCTTTCCTGTTCACTTTTTTTTTTCTTGCGACCACTGTCTATTTGGCCGCGTTAAGGACATGTCCGAAATAAGACAGAAACAATACGCGCGCGGTTTTCAGGCCTTTGAGGTTCTAGACGCGCATCATCCTTGGTCCTCTGAGAGCCGGCGCTCAACCGCCAGGACCGATGCGGGCTTCGTCGGCACTAGCGGCGCGTGCGCTGTCTCTCTCCAGGGTCCGTCCGTCTTGCCGTAGTCGGCCATGGCGGCGACGAGGCCTCGTTTTCGACTGTGCGCGGACTGCCGCAATAAGCAGCGCGCGACGGCGGCGGACGGCTCGTTCGTCACGATATGCGCCCACGCGGATTCTCTTGCCTGCTGGTCGCGGCGACGGCGCGCGAGCCCTTCCGGCGTTTGGAAGACCGAAAGAGCGAACGCTGGCGAAGGGAGAGGGGGCGACCCCACTGGCGCACGTGTTAGGGGGGGGGGGGGGGGTCGTTTTATTGCTGCTATTGCTCGCCATTTGTCTCCCGTGATGGATCGGAGACGCGACGCGCGGCATTCCGCGCAGCGCAGAGATCGCTTTAAACGAAATGCGGACGGCCGCGCTCCTGCTTTGTTTCTTCCCGAAAGAGACGCGGCCCGAGGCGGCGCTGTCCCGCTGGTGGCAATATGGGCGCCGCGCGACCTGTCCCCGCGAACATTGGGCGCTCCTCTTTGTGCCGCTCCTGTTCCCGCTCTCTGTTCTGAGCCGGCGTCATTTCTCAGGCGCTCGTCCACTCTGCGAATGTTTCTCTCCGGAGACGCCGAGCACAGGTGTATGCCGGGATCCCCGGCACCACCGGCCCGTTCGGTTGAGAAGAAGGGATTTGTCTTGCGCAAAAGGGACCACGATTTATGACCTAGATTTGCGTGGTGCCCTTGCGAACAAACAAGAAGGGGGCTTTGCCTAACGGCGGCCGCTGTACAGACATGTGTGAGACTCGATATTTTGTTTGCGCTGGCTCAGTAAGGACATTTACGTACCAGACCATCTGAACATCCTATGACAGCCAGCCCTATTGAGTATTGTTAAAAATGTTGGTGTAATTCATTGTAGACTAAACTTCCGTTTCGGGACCCACGTTGCCAACATTTGTCATCCTGCTAGAGAGACAAGTGGCGCGAAACGTTCTCATGAAAATCTCCTCAAAAGTCGCCTCAGTAAACGACGATTGCATCTACATTTATGCTGCTGTTATTTTTTTGCTGGACTTGGCCGTAGCTCAAACTTTTATGACCTTTCTTTTCAGCTCATTGTGATGTGATGCCAACAAGATGTCACAGGAGTATAAAAAAATCGATGAGCTTAAAGGGGTTGAATGTATGAAATTGGAGGTAAAGCATGCGAAGTTCTTTAGGGCTAGCATTTGAAATGATGATAGACATCGACAAGCTTAAAGGGGTCGAATGTATGAAACTTGCAGGTAAAGCATGCGAAGTTCTTTAGGTGTAGCAGTTGAAATGATGACGTAATCGCCGATTAAAATCGCGACGGCTTCTCCGCAGCGCACAGCGCAAAGTGGCGGCGCATCATGACGTCATCGACGGTACCGGTACATTTACAACACATAAACGTTTGCTTTCAAGCAAAAAGACCAACGCCATCGAATGCAAAGGCCACCCAGCATAGTTTGGCAGTATCCAACGCCGCACGGCAGGATGTGGTTGACGGCAGCGGAAATTTGAAATCTTACTTTCCGTGACGTCACACCAAGCTTCTCCGCACTCCTCTAGTGGCGTGAAGAGAAGCTTAAAATTTAATTGTTGATTACGTCACTATTTTAAATGCTAGCACAAAAACACTTGGCATGCTTTACCTACATTCTATATAGATTTTAATCTTTGAATAGTGCTGAATTCTCAAAAAGTGGTGCAGTTGCCCTTTAAGGAAGCTTTCGTCGGTTACATAGTACTGGTGATCTTTCAGCAGTTGAGGAACAAAAAAAGGGTCCGCTACTTGCACCAACGAACTGAGAGACTGAGAGACTTGCTCAGCATCATCTCAGTCAGGCTTAAAACAAGAAAACAGGAGTGTTTTTTTTTGTTTCTGACTGTTTTGTTAAGCCAGAAGAGATGGTCCACTATGGCTTTAATGTTTAAAGTGCTAAGAACTGATCGCAGAGCCTCTAAAACTTGGAACAAGACTACTAAAGATATGTCTTTGCTGGGAGATGTCAGAAAGGGGACGTGGCAGAAGTTTGTATTGTTTTGTGAACACAAGCTCTTGAAAGAGATGTCTAGGTAACCAGGGAATACGCGCATATTTAATTCTTATGGGTAGGTACCGCTCCAAAGCTTGCGTTTTGTATAGGTGCCTGCAGAAAATCATTTGTAAGGAACTTGAGAAGTCTTTTAGCGAAGTTTTTCCCTTTAGCCTGAAAGTCTTCGCTCCAATTTGCTGCCTGCACCGCCGTATGGGGGCGCATCTTTTCTTCTCCACATAACGTGCAAGTAGTGCGGCTAAGCATTTTCTTGCGTCGCTGGTCGCTAGAAAGCAGCACGCGACTCCGAGTAACAGAATGAGCTTCCAGTGCGTTGTCAAAAAGAGGGCAGCTTTATTGCAGTACAAGCGATACATGATCGTACACGGTCGAGTTAGAGGGCAGGAGCCGCTACGGCGTCTCTCTAAAATTGGCTTTGTTAAGTAGTTTGTCGCTTAGTCATGGCCGCATCGCAAATGATCACTGCTGAGCGTGCCCACCATGAAGTGTACGTGGCAGTGGATGTGTGATTTCCGGGAAAGCTGTTAAAAAAAAGCGAACCGTTTACTAAGCAAAGGAGGGTGTTCTAGATATTGGGAGGGTGTATATACAGGCAAATGCAACTGAGCGTATGGGTCGCGAATAATTCCAGTCTTGCGTCTGATGCATAAAAAGTAGCTGGTGATGAACTCCACTCTTTGAACTCTTGTATAAAAAGTGTCTAGTCTGCTGTTAAATGCATGACCTCAGAACAGTACATCTCGCTTCTTGGATTCGTACTCTTTTGTTGTTGCTTTTTTTCCTTTCTGTTTAGTTTTCATTTCCAGCTGTTATCATCTCCAACACTGTCAACGTACTACCTACGAGTATTATAGGCTTTGCGGCACGGAATGTGGCTGATAAAAAGAGAGGATAAGCGTGCAAAGGTCATTAATCTCTTCCTGGTGCAGCATGTGAGACAACATAGTTCTATCCATCTTGTCTTGAGAAACGTAGAAAGGGAGAAAGTACTCCACATATTATTGTGGCCTGTTCAGTACGAAATGTTATATGGCTGAGTCATAAGCTTGATGAAACTTGGAGGTTGTATATGAAGAGTGCGTCCGAGTTTGGCACTGTGAAGATTTTTTATTGCGAAGCAATACTACTTTAGGTCGCACTTCAGCCCGTTCCGTGGCGAGGCGGTGGTAGGCACCATTGACCTTTAGCGTGACCTCGCTGCGTGACGTCACACCACGTGACCTAGAGTGACGTCACACCAGATGTGTAAAAACGGGGCCCCATCTCACGCCGTCGCAAAGCGAGGCGGTAGCCACCAACGGCGGCCTAACTCCCGCTCCTCTCACCAGGGGCGCTACGGTCGGTGTGACGTCACACCAGCTGTGTAAAAACGGGGCCCCATCTCACGCCGTCGCGAGGCGAGGCGGTAGCCACCAACGGCGGCCTAACTCCCGCTCCTCTCACCAGGGGCGCTACGGTCAGAGTGACGTCACACCAGCTGTACAAAACAGATCCGCGCCTCTCGCCAAGGCAGTCATACAGCCAGATGTTACGATGTTACATTATTGCTTCGCAATTACCAGGCTTAACCAAGCTAAGCCACGGCCGTTTTTTTTTTTTGCGAACAGTTTAAAATATGGGACTATTCTAACGCAAAGAATGACAACAGAATTTTTATCTTTTCCTGCATTGCTTTTTCTACAGTAGCAGACCTTGCAAAGAGATTGGAGCCGCACAAGGTGAATGAGGGCGATCAGCCTCGTGAAGCTAAGCCGGCGCATGTGGTCGCCACACCAGTCGCAGCCTCCTGCAGTCAAAATTTATCTTTAAGAGCAAGGGTCTCAAGACTTCTAAGTTATACGCGGCAGCAATGAGTGTCGCTTGTTTCCTTTTAATTTACATTTCATTGCAGGCTTCAAACTGATGGCATCCAAAGCTGTGGCTGGTACAGCGTTGGGTGAAATGCGCGTTGGTTGTTTTTTTTTTCTTTTGGTCGAGCTGAAATGTATACTTCCACTCTACATCATTCGGTAAATCATCAGAGTCACTTTGCTGGAACGATGTTCCTACAGAACGAAAAAGAAGGTGTATGGTGAATCACCCCAGTTACTGGTGAATAGTTGAGTGGAAGACTCTGATCGCGCACAAAGTTGTGGACACTAGTAAGGGAGTTGTTAGTATAGATGCAGTGCTTCCAACCGAAATAGAACCTGCCGCGGGGTTTCGTCTGTTCCTTCGTGCATCACCATGTTTTGAAAAATTAATGGGATAGTGTGCATTAGCATTGCCAGCGCCGCGTAAGGAATTCAATTTCATAGTCACAGCATAACCAGATGTGAGTTGTAACACTGGAATCAAGGAAGAAACAACGCAGAACAATAAAAGAAAAAGAGGTCCTCTGATCGGACCGTATGCTGCACAGAGGAGAAAGTTCTTTAATAAAATGTCGCGCAAAGCCACCCATCCAAAGGCCATTGTGCCATGTATCCAATTTAGCTGCACTTAAAACCGTGCAAAATCACATCAGAAGCACGAACGTAACCTTTTAAATTTTACAACTGATCATAGCATACTATTTTTCGTGCTTTTTCCAACGAGTATTATAGTACAAATGATAACTTGATTTTCTCTGCCTTCAACCTGATAAATAATCTGGAAAAACTTAGTTGCCCCATGCTCGCAATCTAATCTTCAAGCTGCGCTGTTTGGCGCAGTTTCATCTAACCGCGTTGCATTTTTGTCTCCTAGAGCTGAATAGATGACGCGGGGTCAGAAAGCTCTAATTCCCGATCTACACTTCCTTGAGCTGCTTACCTGTCCTTCTCCATGCCTCCAAAAAAATTCCGTTCATATACAGGGTGTCGTACTTTCTGAAGAGTTGCCGCGCCACTAGGTTTGTCCATTGAGTGCGGTTGTCGTGGCAACCCCAGCACTTCGAAGCTCCTGACTGTGCGAAGATTTTCCCTCCGCACCGCTTCTGGCTTTGAGTGCCGCTCGTGCTTTACATCTTCCTCTTTACTGCTGGACAGCATTCCCGTGGTCGGGAGACTTCTTAAAAAGGGCAGTAAGGTTTTTGTATTTCTCCTAAGTCCTGGGTGAGACTAAGAAACTATAGTTAATCAATCGTGTTTTAATTGCATTCCATCACGCGCAGAATGTCCGCCTTGCCATACAATCCACCTGCACAGATGGCCGCGACGTACCTCTCACGGCTTTCGAGAGAAAAATCTGCACAGACTAACAAAATTCCCTGTATACAGGGTGTTTCACCTAAGAGTTTACACAATTAAAAAAAATAGGCTTTTTGAGTTATATAGCATTGTCAGCGGTCTAGTACATAAGAATACAGCTAAGACGTGCTAAATAGCAGGCTGGTTAACTATTATTGAATAATTAACTTTTTAACTATCATCGTTAGGCTCCTTAATTATTGAGAGGCGTGTAGTATTCATATCAGTTTTTAATATGTCGGAAGCGCGGTTACCCTCGGCGCTGTGGCCCAGCAAATTTTGGTTACATCGCGCCAAAATACATTCGCTTTCGAGAAGCCTGCAGGCAATGCAACCCCTCCAGTGCACGTAACTCGTTGAGACAGCCAAAATTTGTCAGGCCACAGCACCGGCGGTAACCGCGTTTTCGAAATTCTAAAAACTGATATGGATATTGCGGTGGTCTACACGACTGTCAATACTTATGGAGACCAACGGTAATAGTTAACAAGTTAACTATTCAATCTTAGTTGACCAGACTGCTAGTTAGTACGTCTTCACTGTATTCTGATGTACTAGACCGCTGACAATGCTGCGCCGGAAAAAGCGCTCTTCTAATTCAAAAAGCCTGTTTTTTTTAATTGTGTAACGTGTTAAGTGAAACACACTGTATACAGGGTATTTTGTTTAGTCTGTGCAGATTTTTCTATCGAAAGCCGTGAGAGGTACGTCGCGGCAATCTGTGCAGGTGGATTGTATGGCAAGGCGCACATCATCCTGTGCGTGATGTAATGCAATTAAAACACAATTAATTAACTATAGTTTCTGATCAATTGTTTTAATGTTTGGCTTTAGGGCGTAATATTATATTTCGAAATTGCAGGAAGTGGAAATCGAAAGGAAGCTCAGTTTTTGAAATATCTGAATCGGCGCCGCAGTTTGGCTATCGAATATGAAAAAGACGCCTTTGAGCAGTTCTTAAATTGGCGTTCCCACTTTGCGCACCGATCAAATGGCGTCGCTCAAATTTTTCTTGCATTGAGTACAAAAGCAGTTCATATGCTGTATGGCGTAAAAGATGTGGACATCGTTCCATATTCCACACCACGTGCAGCATAGCTTTGATCGAAATCCAACCCGGTAAAGCCAACTTATAGCGTTCAAAATCGTTTTTTTTTTTTTCACGTTCGACATTTCGAATTTCGGGACCGATTCAGAAATTCTAAAACTATTCTCGCCTTCCATACTGGCGTCGCTCCATTTCTCAATATAGTGCTGCGCCCTAAAACGAAAATTTTTAAAAATAATTTGTTAATTTTAGTTAGTTATATTTTAATTTGACTAGGTCGTGGACATATATCTGGCCTGCCGTAAAGTTGCATGCAGAGACCACACCGACGTATCTTTCACGGCTTTTAAAAGAAATATCTTTTTGTGCCCCTTCTCACACGGGCATTGCAAAGGTCTTTGATAATGGTGTCGTTATACTCGCAGAGTGCATCTTGAAACCGCGCAAAAAAAGACAAGGGAGGAGGAAAAAACCAACAGAACAGAGCGTGGATCCCTTGTCTTTTTTGTCCTCGTCCCTTGTCATTTTTTGCGCGGTTTCAAGATGCACTCTACTAATAGTCACCAACTAGCCCGTCTCTCTCTATTATTGTCCTTATACTCAAAGGCTAACGGTACGCTGCTACATGGTACAAATGTGGCGCCGTTGCCGCTATGGGGCCTTGGAGGTAAAGGCACCCGTACAAAGCCTTTGGAGTCCAAAGGAGCGGCCTTCGAGTATCTCCAATTTCCGTGCCATGCAGCGTAGCAAAAGGAAAAACCCAAGCAGGTAACGATGCTTGGAAACAATTTCTACATATAAAAAGGTTTGTCTGCTTTTACTTCTTGGTTGGCAGTGTTATTTTATGCTCAAGTCTCGAAGTGGTAAAAACGCTTCAGCAACATCGAGTTACCAGGGTGGCCGAGGCAATAAGCAAAACCTACTGCTGCTGATGCGATGAGTTGTCGGTAGCTCTCATAAGGAGGAATTAAGATGAAGTAGATTTCTAAGCTCGGCGAATGCATAAAATACACCACTTTAACTTTAAAACCATGATTTCAACCACCTTACGCACAGCAACGAGGGCTTCAGCTCAAGCACTGTTTCAACATTGAGCTGAACCCTGTAGCTGCGTCGCTGCTTCTTAAAGATTTTGCTGCTTTAATGAAAAGAGGCGCCCTTTCTGGAAAGACCTTCGAGTAGTGCCGTGCGACGGCGGTATTAGACTAAGAAAGAACACCCTGCACATTTTGTGCCGACCGGTGACGGATCGGATTGTTTAACCGCACGGCTGGCGCATTGTGCAGGGAAGAGGCGGTGTGAAGCTGTGATGGGCGGCAGAGGAAGCACTAAATTGGAAAAATGTTTTTGTGACACTAGACGGCAGCGTCGAGGTAAAGATCGTCCAGTTGTTTGCAAATGGGTTTTTATCGTTTTTTTTTTGGTAAATGGAGCATTTTTTATCACTCTAAATTGCTGATTCATTGAAATAATCTAAAAGATTTCAACATAGCAAATTGAACTCAGCAACTAGATTAATGGACCGGGGCATGTTGTAAGCCCCAGTTTTTACTGAATTTTCACAGGCTATTGGGGGTGCCTGCAGAATGAACGTTGCTTTGCTTACTTGACTTCAAATGAAAGTGAGCTTTGACGCCATGCTTATAAGTCTGTTTCTGTCTTGTGTTATCAGTTGTCAAAAAATTTCTGCTTTGTCAAATTTCTTTGAAACTTCTGACTCAAGCTATCAGTAGGTGATATAGTATTTCGAGAGCATGTTTTTGTTAATTTTCTAGAAAGTTTTCTTATTATATTATTTCTTTTCTAAACATCGGGTTCTGAGCCTAAATGCTGCTAAGGCATTGTAGCCATGGAAGTCCTTGCACCGCTAAAAACTGTGGGATTTCTAAAATTTACGTTCCCAATGTTTTCCCTCGCCTGTTTTCTTTCCATTGTCAGTGCTTGTCTATCACCATTTGCAAGGACAGTCGTTTATTTTCATTTGCTTCGATCACTGGCGCGAGTTATTTATGGAACGGTCACGAGCTGGGTTCCCGACCTTTTCTTGAAGTATTATATGCTGTCCATCTGCCATTTTTATCACGGGTCGTATGTCGGCATGGTTAATCAAATCGGTCACCCTTCACATTTCTCAAATTATTATGAAAAAATATATTTAAAAGCTGCTTTCATAAACACTTTCCCTTTCAAAAATCCTTTTGTCCAGAATTGCTGGGTACGCGTGTGCCTTTTAGGCCACCTGCACACGGTTTCGTGTGCTTTTCAACTTCTACAACGTCTTTTACACTGACTCATTATGGGTAGCGTTCTAAGGAAAGAAATGCGTCGGCGTCATAGTTCACGTGCGCGTATCCGCTGCCCAGAGACAATGCACGCTTCCTGGCTGGCCCTGAACCGCAAGTGAGACGTGGGCAGCTTGGCGTGCACTCTCCAGTGTTTGTCATGCGTTTCTGAGGGGTCCACTATGGTTCTGGGAATGGATGCGTTCGTGGGTATGATGGATGGTGAGCATGGGACGCTTGGGGATTTTACTTCGCATACTTTATGAGGAGGATGCTTGTTCAAGTGCGCATCATTTACCAGTTGCGTTCGCGTAATATTTTCACTTTATAAGAGAGGACACCCTCTTGAAGGGCTCTCAGAAATGTACCCAGGTGTTTTTTTTTTCTTCTTTTTTCTGCGCAGATGGGCACCGCCGGCACTACAACAAATGTGCGTGCCGCGAGTGCGACTGGGTTCGAACCTTGTGAATCAGTATTTCTCCTTAGCAGGTGTTTTCCAGACTAGACTTTCTTTTCCCTTCTTTTTCTTCCCCGCTGCCCTCGAAAGTAAGCGCACCCTTAAAGGGGAGTCTTGTGCGGAACAGTTGCGCCGAAAGACCGCGGCGCCCCCGCCTGGTGCTCCTCAAAGGAACGCAACAAGGAACACGCGCTGCTCCTGGGCGCACGCGCGGACAGGCAGACAGACAGGAGCGCGAGCAGCGGGAGGAAGCGACAGCTCAATCATCGCGCGTGCCACGCAAGGTTAAAAGCCCTGACAGCGCGTGAACGCGCCCGCACGCGTACGCGCAGGGTAGTCCCGGCGTGCACACTGCACGCACACGCCGCACCGCACAATGGGCGTCGCCGAGAAAAGAAAGAAAAATGGGAGTGGGAGAAAGGGGTACCCGACCGCACGAGCTGACGCAAGCGCGCCCCCGTAGACACGCACGCCCCACCTGGGGTCTGTGCTCCCCTCCCCCCTTCCATTCACACGCCGCTGTTGGAGGGAAATCAAGCCGGCGACATCGGATATAAAAAGGGGTTGGGGAGTTACAAAGCGAGATGCGGCGACCAGCGGAGGCCCTGAAGGGGTCTAAGATCCCCGACTCCGTGTTCTGCGTCGGCTCTCCCTGCGCTGTCTTTTCTCTTTGCTCGCTCCCTCCGTCTTGCCACGCTTGCGTTTGTTTTGCACTCGCGTCTCAGGCTCGGCGCTGCTTTGTGCGTGGCGGCGCCCCGGAGAAGCCACAAGTGGCGGAGAGGGGGGCTGCTCGGCCAATTAAAAAAAGCCGCGGGTTCCAGGAGGCAGGGGCCTGAGGGGAAAGGAGGCTCGAGGGAGCACCTTGCATGTGGTTTCGCTGTGTTTGACAGCGGGCTTTCCGCGCGCATCCCTCACAACAAGCGACAGTCTAAATAAGGCCATGCAGTCTACTTTTTACGAATTTTTTTCTGCCGTTCCTTTTCGGTTGTGCCGAAAATGTAAATATTAAAGGCTGGCTGGCCATTCAATACTCGTTTGCCTTAGTCCTTCTTTGCCTTGCTCTCTTCTTTTCCATTTTTGTTGTGCCGAGATGAGTTCGCGGTCAGCTCAGGAAAGAAAAAAAAGGCACAGTATTTGTCAGAACTATACGGCGCCCAGGGGGTCTGCTTCTGAGCCCTCCAATGCGGCTCCTCTTGCATACGCAGGGACTCTATAATCTCACGAATGCGGGGGAACTCAAGTCCTCAGCCTTCCCAAGCTTAGGACTGGCAAATGTGCTTAAGAGCCCTGCTACACAGCTTGGAAGCAAACACCTTGGGCTGTATATTTTTGAGAAAGACTGTACTTCGTTGACAAAGTGGAACATGCAACCTTCTTGTTTAAGATTGCTTGTTGCGAATCGGTCATCATGAGTTCAACTGGGTTCGGTTTACAGCCGAATGAAGATACGCGATACCATAGCAGCTTTCCGTTTTAATATGTCCTTTTGAAAGGGACAATGACAAAAAATTGAAGAGAATCTCTGGAAAGTATGGTTTAAACTGGTGCTTTGCCTGCATATGCCAATTTCGTTCAAGTTCACAGTTTTATTTTAATTGCGTTGGCTGCGTGAAAATGCGAGGGAACTTTTCCGAACGGGAAACTGGCACTAAATTGGGCAAGTCCCCTGAGCCGTGTGGCTAAGGCATTGTTTCATTGCTTTTAGGCCTCGAATGATCAGCTGCCTCGTTTCCACCTGCGGGGCTTATCCTTATTTTTTCCCATCCTTTCGTAAAAGAGGCGCAGTGCACCAGATCCCATTGCGCTTGTCGATGGATTTGGGGATTATTACAGAGATGCATGTGTCTGACTTCATTTACAGTCGCGCCAATTGTGTAACGGAACACGATTCGCCGATGAAACTCCTCTCACGCCTTGCCTATCGGGAATTGAGGGGTACTTTGTGCAAAAGCCAGAAAATGCCTCTGGAGCGCTCGCGTGTAAGCTGAAGAAACCTCTCTGTCTCTACGGAACGCATGACAAAATTTCAAACGCCGAAGCGTGCTTTCTATTATTTTGACCACACCTGTACGTTCTCATTCCAGGCTGTTTGTAGTTCATGCATGCAGGGTGCTTCCGTTTTTTAATAATTAACAATAATGAATAAACATTGATGGCTGTCTAATATTTTATTAATTACAATTTATTTCATAATTTATTGTAAGTTACGATTTAAGTTGTCTGGCAGACGAGGTCGTAACTGCAGCAAATTAAAAAAATATTCATAAATTAGTAATTAACTCGTTTGAGTCACTTTAAATACCTAATTGATTTCCTCAGCCAGACAGTTGCGCAGCTCCAGATGCTACTTCTTATGGCTCACAAACACCTGAAACTCGATGGACGCTATAGATCTGCTGCCCGCAGATCGCAGCGCACCACGCATGTAATGGCCGTATAGCAGGCTTCGTCATGCACTTCGTTTAAGACATGTCGCAAGTCACTTGAATCTTGGTAGTTTTTCTCGCGGAAGTTTTCCATCAACAACCTGGTGGTGATTTTCTGTGATTGTGAAGACATTCTTCTCAAGAAACTTGTTACAGGAGTACAAACCATAAATTTAGAAAAACCTCTTATGAAACTGGCGATTTCAAATGGTAGCACGGGTTGTGTTGAAAATTATGGTTCGCTTGCGAGAACAAATTTTTTTTTGGTTTTGCTAGTTTGCTTCAGGGACTCTGGCTTGAACTCCACGTAAACGGTTAAGCTACCTTCAATTTGAAAATGAACTATTTCTTGCATATATCATCGTCATCATCACCAGCAGCAGCAGCAGCCCATTTTTACCTGCTGCAGGACAAAGGCCTAACCCACTGACCTCAAAGTAATCCTGCCGTGTGCCAGCTGCGGCTACCCTATTTTTTAAACTATCTCAATTTCGATCATCTGATCAGCTGCCCTCTTCCGCCCCCTGGTGCGCCTGCGTTCCCTTGGAATCTACTCCGTTGCCCTTCGAGAAATTTTGTTATCGTGCCTTCTTATTACATGCCCTGCCAGTGTCCTTTTCCTCTTCTTGATTTCACCAAGGATATTATTGGCTCGAGTTCGTTCCTTAGTCCGCCATGCTCTCTTCCCCCTAACGTTACGCCTATCGTTTTCCTTTTTATTACTCGCTGCGTTTTCCTCAATTTAATTTCAAGCCTTTTCTTAGCCGCCAGGTTTCTGCTCTGGCAAATTACAACGTTGGGGATATTGATGGCTGTTATTCGTGACCTGAGAGTTCCTGCCCAAGTGCACCCCATTTCATTCTGATTCTTCCTGCTATTTCCCTCTCGTGGTCCGGGCCTGCGGTCACTATTTGCCCTAGATGGGTAAATTTAATTACCACTTCCAGTACCTCGCTGCCTTTCTTACACTGTTGTGCCCTTCGCCGACTATTGAACTTTCTTTTTCTGTTCATAGTAATGTTTCGTCTCCCTGTATTCAGCAGATATTCCAGTGCCTATCGTGACGCTCACCCTATTATGCCCAGCGCTTCAGTAACCCTTGCCGAGACTCGTTTCTGCCTCGGTGCTTTCTCTCCGTTAATGCCGGCTGGTTTCGCCTTGTGGAATATCGTCTTAAGCAAGGAGTATTAACAGCCAAATCAGAAAGCAAAACGAAGGGATATTTAGCCGAAGTCATCCTTGTCAGCTTACTGCCCAGTCCCACGGGGAGGTGCGTTTCAATTACTTACACGAGTACTCAGGGGAAAGCCGTCTGCTGTTCTCACTTCTGGTGTATTGCGCGGTACTTTCGTCACTGGTCGCTCGCTACGACCGATGTAAAAGTGTAAAACCATGCATTACCGAGCTACCAGTTAGCGACGCAACCACGCAGTGTGCCAGAAGTGAGAAGAGGATACTTTTTTTTTCCCCGCGGGCCCTTGCGCCATTCACTGAAACTCCCCTGAAAATTTAGCAGTGTCCATTTATTTTTGTGTTTGCAAGGCCTTAAATCGACTGCAAAGAACCCTCTAGGTACGAGGCAAGACTTCGGGCTAGTGGAAACACGTGCAGTGCTTCTCGGCCAGGAAGTGGTTCCCGACCATGGGGGATGGTTCTTAGCAGCATGCCTTCCCCTTTCGCCCGCCCTTCCCAGCAAAATACGGAACGGCCATCCTTTCCGCACTGAAAACTTTATTAAATCAACCATCCACACCATATGAAGCTTTCAGTGTTGCCTGACATGACAGAGAATCCTTGTCAATATATGTCCACGCGAAGCGAGAGTATACCTGTCGTTTAGCAGTCGTCGTAGTCATCACCACCATTACTCTGCCTTCTAAACATCAATAGGCCTCCACGGGAGTAAAAGGGGGGTAAGCTGACCTATATCGCACTCCCTTTTAGTGCAGAGGATAGAGTGCTATAGCTTAGTCCACGTGGGGTCTAAGGACCTTCTCAGCGATCTACTATACGACCCATGCCCCGTGCTAGCTGCGGCCACTCTGCATTGCCAATTTCCCAACCTCCTTTATTGGTAAATACCTCGAAGTAATGTATCCTAACGCCGTTATTAGCAAGTAAACACACATTTTCTGGTGAACTATGGCGAATTAATGCTGGAGAATTAGTACTGCCGAATTCTCCGAAAGGAATTTCTTTTTGCCTTATTAAACTTTTTTTTATCGCGACATGCGTGGAAACTGTCTGCAGCAGTAGGGAGTTGGCCGCTCATTTTCTTCTTTGCACAGCACCCAGGCGTTGTTGCTTCCTGGCGTGGCTTCCTGGTTTAGCCGCGTCGTGCTCTTCGGCGTGTCTGGGGACGGGCGGACGCGGCTTGTTTGCGGTCATTTCCGCGGCTTCCTAGGGTTGCGTCGTTAATCTTGTCTTATATGTCTCAGCTGTCGCCGGCACAGCTCCTTCTTTACGCGCTTCTTTTTTCTTTTTTTTTCCTGGGCACGTCACTCGCCAGGGAAATGAAAGCGCGCCGTGCAACTACCGCTGCTTATAAATCTTCGTCGTCTCTGAATGCCGCCCGCGTTTTGCTTAAAATTCGAGCTTCTTAAACGAGAGCGGAAATTTGTTCCACGGATCGATAATTGCTGGATGCCCGCGGGGCTTCCCTTGACGATTTTGCGCTTCTCTTGGTGTGCGTGTCGACACTTCACAAGAGTAATCCTCAAGCAAAAGAAAAGAGGCTGTAAAATGTTGAAAGCTTGTGGAAGTTTAGTTCCTTGACACCCTGTGCCCCAAATAGAACGGCTGCGGTTGATTGCGAGTTGTGTGCAGAAATTACGACACAACAGTGGGCCTATCAAGCTGCCAGCCAGACACATCAAAGCGAACTGGAAAAGTGGCTCTCGGGACGAATGTTTTTTTTTATCATTATTGCATAACTCACAACCTAAAGCGATCATTTGCCGAAACTGCGCAGGACAGACAAGAAACACGACAACCGATGTGCACCTTTTGGGCAGCAGACCGTTCGTTAGCGCCCCTGTCTGTCCAGAAATATCTAGCTGCGGCTGGATACCCACGGAGGCGTAAGTTGTCTCAGTTGTCAGCAGCAGGCACAAGCAAGCCTCGCGTATTTATGATAAAAAAAAAGGATTCACACGACGCAATGAATCAGCGGTTTCGACGGCTTAGGACATATGATGTGACCTGCCCTTGCCGACTGACTACCGTCCGCGCTCGAATGCTAACGACGCTGGCCGAAGAAGGCTGGCGGTTTCTTTTTATGCCGCATTTCGGCTCACGCCTGGCGCTCTTTAGACCAAGTGATGCGGTTTTCTATGGAAACAGTGTGGTTAGGTGGCCGCGGGAGGCCTCTGCGCCAGCAGCGCGACGTTTAGTCCGCGCGCAGCTGCACTATATACTATCGACCGTGTGCTGTACCTATATAAGGCACTCATGTGGTGCTGTATCCTTCTTGTCATTGTCTCTATCTACTCTGCACGGTCCAACTGTTTGGACATTTCATGCGCTGCAAGACAGCAACCAGAACAATTATTTACAAAGCGCGCTGAAACAGGCCTCGTGAGACGCGATCCGATGCTGCCGGCGGCCGTTGCCAACCTGACCGTTTCGGCATGGGCATGAAAAAGATAAACAGGAGCGCCGACTCCGCTGCTAAGAGGGGATCAATTTTGCTACATCGCAGAAAGCTTGGCGAGGCATCTGATAGGTGGCGCTCAGATTTGGCATTGGTGAAAGCCGCCCCGCGTCACCTCCGTCACTTGCGTCTACAAGCCGCTGGTCGCCACAGCATTTCTCTTCGCGACAGTGTCGACAGGTGGAGCGTTGATGCAAGGAGAGAATAGCGAAAGGCGGAAATCGTGCAAAAAGTCTCGTCGCCGAGAGAACGGGAGCGGATGGAGCGAATTCGGCGCAACGTTGAGTGCCGCGCGCGCGCTGGGCGTTCAGCAACATCGCGCCTGCCGAATGCATTGCGGCGCGCCAGAGTATGCGCCCCTCTCCGTGGTTATGGACAAGTGCTGATGCGTAATGCTAGTACGAATGTGGCAGCTGGCAAACAAAACCCTCCAACGTGGCTGCTTAGTCTGAACCAGTACTATCAACTTGGACTGAACGCATCATCATCATCATCATCATCATCATCATCATCATCATCATCATCATCATCATCATCATCAGCCTTACTACACCCACTGCAGGGCAAAGGCCTCTCCCATGTCTCTCCAATTAACCCTATCCTTTGCCAGCTGCATCCACCCTTTGCCTGCAAACTTCTTAATCTCATCCGCCCATCTAACCTTCTGCCGCCCCCTGCTACGCTTACTTTCTCTTGGAACCCACTCCGTTACCCTTAAAGACCAGCGGTTATCTTGCCTTCGCATCACATGCCCTGCCCAAGCCCATTTCTTTCTCTTGATTTCGACTAGGATGTCATTAACCCGTGTTTGTTCCCTCACCCACTCTGCCCGCTTCCGATCTCTTAACGTTACACCTATCATTTTTCTTTCCATGGCTCGCTGCGTTGTCCTTAACTTAAGCTGAACTCTTTTCGTTAGCCTCCACGTTTCTGCCCCGTAGGTGAGTACCGGTAAGATTATGCTGTTGTACACTTTCCTCTTGAGGGAAATTGGTAAACTGCCACTCATGATCTGCGAGAATTTGCCATATGCGCTCCACCCCATTCTTATCCTTCTAGTTATCTCCCTCTCATGATCCGGATCAGCTGTCACTACCTGCCCTAAGTAGACGTATTCCGGCACAATTTCTAGGCTCTCGCTGCCAATTGTGAACTGTTGTTCCCTTGCTAGGACGCGGACGTCGTATGGAGGAGTTGACTTGAGTATCACAGCAGTACTCGGAGCAGAGCTCTGCCGCAGAACTGCTCGGGCCACTCCCGTGACAGCAGCGAGGTGATAATGTTACGCAGGCGTCTGCTGCTTTTTTATCAACAATTCTATTCGCCTTTTCCTGCCACTTTCATGACCTATTTTTCAAAAGCCTTCTCTCGCCGCTGTTGTCTGCTGTTCTCTTCCATCGTGTTAATGCTGAACACCTGGAACGTTCCCGTGGCTGGTGGGCGCGTGACGGACTCTTCCATAACAATTTCTGTTGCGCAATTCTCTCGTAAGTTTTGGCTTTTTAGTGCGCTGGCATTAAGGTTTCCAGTCTCGAAGAACCCGTTGCCTGTATGAGTATGTGAAGCCAGCTAGACCTTCAGAAATCAAATAAATATGGCCGCGAATGCGCCTAGCCTGTGTTTCGAACCCGCCGCGGCGCGAACAGATCAGCTTCGCTGACCGCTGCACGAGAGCGCTATGTTCTCGCCGCAGGCAATCACCCCTCATGTTTAACTGCCACTCTCGCACGCTGTGCATTGCATGTCGTCGTATTCAACAACTTCCATCCGTGCGCAATGGATTCGGAACACACCGCTATCGCATTGCCCTCTTAAGGTGCGTTAAGCGGTCTCAGAACTTCAGAGTGCGCTACCACTGTTAGGTCCCCAGTCACCGATTTCGCCGATCTTTGGCCTGAAGCCAGACGTTGAAACCCTAGCCTCGAACCGAGAGCGAAATGAAATGCGACGTGCTAGCGCACATACTTCGCATTTGACCAAGTAAGCTAAATCGACTGTTATTTTTTTTTTTACAACGTTTGGCAGCACGACGATTTAACGAGAAGCGAGAGTCGCTAGCGCAGCGTGGGTTCCGCTGCGGCAGTCGTGTTTTTTTTTTTGTGCAGCTGTTGCAAATGACGCGAAGCTGATATAGCGGTAGCCTTATAAAGAATGACCACTTATAGAACTTATGATTGGGCAGGTGACGTTTACCCTCGGCTCCGCCAAACATAGCTCGAGCCGCTGTCAGTTGTCGCAATGACGTCATCACGAGTTTGTCCCGCTTACATCGGTACTGTCTCGGCAAGTCCACAACTGTCATTTCACTCGGTTCGTCACTCCCGTGGAATGCCTGAATCGCCTTAGTTAATGCTGGTTGCAAGTAATTAAACACAAAAATCTCGCGTTCATTCGCATTTTTTCCTGTGCAGCTTTCTGCACTGACGTGCTCCTCCAGATTTTTTTTTTCGCCTCTAGTCGTCACCAGCCTGTTCATAAGGCACGATCTAGTGTCATCATCATCATCATCATCATCAGCAGCAGCAGCCTTACTACACCCACTGCAGGGCAAAGGCCTCTCCCATGTCTGTCCAATTAACCCTATCCTTTGCCAGCTGCATCCACCCTTTGCCTGCAAACTTCTTAATCTCATCCGCCCACCTAACCTTCTGCCGCCCCCTGCTACGCTTACTTTCTCTTGGAATCCACTCCGTTACCCTTAAGGACCAGCGGTTATCTTGCCTTCGCATTACAAGCCCTGCCCAAGCCCATTTCTTTCTCTTGATTTCGACTAGGATGTCATTAACCCGTGTTTGTTCCCTCACCCACTCTGCCCGCTTCCGATCTCTTAACGTTACCCCTATCATTTTTCTTTCCATGGCTCGCTGCGTTGTCCTTAACTTAAGCTGAACTCTTTTCGTTAGCCTCCACGTTTCTGCCCCGTAGGTGAGTACCGGTAAGATTATGCTGTTGTACACTTTCGTCTTGAGGGAAATTGGTAAACTGCCACTCATGATCTGCGAGAATTTGCCATATGCGCTCCACGCCATTCTTATCCTTCTAGTTATATCCCTCTCATGATCCGGATCAGCTGTCACTACCTGCCCTAAGTAGACGTATTCCGTCACAATTTCTAGGCTCTCGCTGCCAATTGTGAACAGTTGTTCCCTTGCTAGACTGTTGAACATTACCTTGGTTTTCTGCATGTTAATTTTTAGACCCATCGATCTGCTCTGCCTGTCTAACTCATTGATCATGATTTGCAGTTCACCTCCTGAGTGACTCAGCAAGGCAATGTCATCAGCAAATCGCAGATTATTTAGGTATTCTCCATTTATTCTTATTTCCAACTGTTCCCAATTCAGGCCTCGAAATACCTCCTGTAAACATGCGGTGAACAGCATTGGCGAGATCGTGTCTCCTTGCCTGACGCCCTTCCTTATTGGAATTTTATTGCTGACTTTATGGAGGACTATAGTAGCTGTGCAGTTGCTGTATATATCTTCCAGTATTTTGACATAAGGCTCTTCTACCTCCTCATTACGCAATGCCTGTATGACTGCTGAGGTTTCCACTGAGTCGAATGCTTTCTCGTAATCAATGAAAGCTATGTATAGAGGTTGGTTATATTCTGCGCATTTCTCTATCACCTGATTGATAGTGTGAATATGATCTATTGTGGAATATCCTTTGCGAAAGCCTGCCTGATCATTTGGTTGATTAAAGTCTAACGTTGCCCTGACTCTATTAGCGATTACCTTAGTAAATACTTTGTAGGCAACGGATAGTAAGCTGATCGGCCTGTAATTTTTCAAGTCCTTGGCGTCTCCCTTCTTATGAATTAAGATAATGTTTGCATTCTTCCAAGCTTCTGGTACAGTCGAGGTCATAAGGCATTGCGTATACAGGGTGGCTAGTTTTTCTAGCACGATGTCCCCTCCATCCTTCAACAGATCTGCTGTTACCTGATCCTCCCCAGCTGCTTTTCCCCTTTTCATTGCTTATAAGGCTTTCTTTACTTCATCTTTCGTTACTGGCGGGATGAAGCATTGCTGTGCACTGCAGTCTTTCTCATTAACGCTCTGATTACATTGGCTACTGTACAGGTCTGTGTAGAACTCTTCGGCTACGTTAACTATCTTATCCATATTGCTAATGACATTGCCCTGCTTGTCTCTTAATGCATACATCTGGTTTTTACCTATGCCTAGTTTCCTCTTCACTGTTTTTTTTAGGCTACCTCCGTTCTTTATAGCATGCTCGATTCTCTTCATATTAAATTTCCTTGTGTCGGCTACTTTGCGCTTATTTATTAACTTTGATAGCTCCGTTAGTTCTATTCTATCGGTAGGGTTAGATGCCCTCATGTTTTGGCGCTTCTTAAACAGATCTTTCGTCACCTGAGATAGCTTCCCGGTATCTTTTCGAACTGTCCTACCACCTACTTCTATTGCGCACTCCGTAATTATTGATGTCAGATTATCGTGCATTGAATGAACATCAAGATCATCTTCCTCAGTTAAAGCCGAATATCTGTTTTGCAGCGCTATCCTAAACTCCTGTGCTTTCCCTCTTAGGGCTAACTCGTTAATGGTCTTCTTCTTCTCTAGCTTCTTCCGTTCCCTCTTCAAGTCTAAGCTAATTCTAGACCTTACCATTCTGTGGTCGCTACAACGCACCTTTCCGAGGACGGCCACATCCTGAATGATGCCAGGTTTAGCGCATAGTATGAAGTCGATTTCATTTTTAATCTCACCATTGGGGCTCTTCCAGGTCCACTTCCTGTTTTCTCGTTTGCGGAAGAAGGTATTCATGATCCGTAATTTATTTCTATCCGCGAATTCGACTAATAACTCTCCCCTGCTATTTCTAGAGCCTATCCCATAGTCACCTACCGCGTGGTCGTCAGCCTGCTTCTTGCCCACCTTCGCATTGAAGTCGCCCATCAGTACAGTGTAGACGTACGCTTACGTTGTGACCACACGATGGGCCTTTCGCACCTTTATGTCTCACACCGCTGTTGTTGGGGCGTCTGGCGGTTTCGAGTTACCCGAAGCTGTGCTCTTTTATGACGTCATCGTCACCTGGTGCGTGGCTTGTGAGCGCGTTTCGCTCGCTCGCTCGCTGCCTACTCGGAAGGCGAACTTCGCGAATTTCTCTTCGTACGCTAGCACAAGCGGCGTCTACGTCAAGATCAGAGTCGCGTCAAGAGTCAACGACGAGAAAACCGTGTCGTGGCAGCGCGCGAGACGAGACAGTGAGGCTAGAATCAGGAAGTGCGCGTCCGCTAGGCCAAAGCCACCGTATACGCAAGATGCAGGCGAACCACGGTGGTGTCACTCGGACGTCTCACGTGAATCTAACGCCAATCCGTTCAGCTGTGTTCGGTCAACGACAGACTCTGAGAGATGGATCTCAGTGATAGCCGTAAGCTCAACCGCTTCATTCATCGATGAAATCATATCCAGGCGGGGTTATGGGAGCAGGTAGCGTTTTGAATTCTGCAGCATCATTCCTGGTGGTGGTTTGTTCGACATTGTATAAAGCAAATGTAACATTTCTGCAATTAAAATTTTGGGATC
This sequence comes from Amblyomma americanum, assembly GCF_052857255.1. Classification (NCBI taxonomy): domain Eukaryota; kingdom Metazoa; phylum Arthropoda; class Arachnida; order Ixodida; family Ixodidae; genus Amblyomma; species Amblyomma americanum. Next base: position 134,566,804 of record NC_135497.1, on the reverse strand, counting down.
TGTGCGTGACATGAGAAGAGCAGGCGCAGAAATCGGCACATGAATTTGCCGGCCGCGTTTCTTATAGGCTTGTCATGTAGCTAAATTTGCAGGTTATAGCTGCGTGAGAAGCTTCGAGGTACTAAATGATGGTAACCGAATTGCTTGATTTTCTGTTAAGCTTGATGACAATGCTCGAATATAGTTTGCTAACTAGTGCTACAGCAGCACGCCGGCAGCTTTGTTTTAATGTGCTTTTACGTAATGTTCCCATGAGTTGAATTTATCTGCCTAGAATGTTGAGAACGCAGACCGAATATATAGACAGCCTGCGGCTGGGTAATGTCAGCTGCGAATGAAGCACGTCAGCTAGCTTTTTGCTTCTCAAAGGCTAACCGCGAAAGTGGACGAACCGATAGCTGATTCTTCGCATTTGGAGTCTAAAATTGTAACGAGACTCGACAGCGCTCTGCGCGTCTATAGCAGGGCTGATAATGCGCTTTATTTTTATTTTTTCGCTAGCTTTCACAAGCGAGTACGATAATGCAGAAAATTACATAAGCTGAGCAATTATCAAAGACACATAGTTTCATTTTGTCCAGTTGACTGCCATGTTCGGCGAAGATTTCAACCTTCCAGCTTTAAGCGCCACATTTAATTCCGAAAGACAAAAAGCAGTGATTTCATTTACGCTCTCTAAATCTAAATGTTATTTAAGAGACGCTCGACCAATCATTCAGGCATGGTATTTGCTCATTTCAGCCTACACTTTGGCACCGTATGCCAATAATTTTATTCATCAATTAAGAAAAGCGTGAGCTTCGGCATGGCCGACATTTGTTCTGTTTAATTTTTTATTAGTTATCGTCATTGCTACAGGTGTGTGTTAATTACGATGTAGAAAAAGCGTCAGCTGGCAAGCCTAAGATTGGCCTGATTCGGCGGTAATCAGCAGTTTGAGTTGGCACTTGTTGCGTGCGTGAGATCGGCGTGAACTTTATTTTTCAGTGCTTACATTTTATCGCTTACTCATGTAGCCCCGTCCTACGGTAAGACAGCAAGCAGCAGCAAGAGGCACTATGAAAGTCATCTTCTGAGTAAGCACGAGCTAAAGCTTGCTTAGATATGTAAGTATTCTTGCGACGTTTTTCTGACTTCATGTTCATGTTAATCTTTGAACTGCGCTTGTTCCTCTGGCAGCCATAGTACGATTACTCTTCGCCCAGATTCCTCCTTTCGCAGCTTAATACGGCACATTATATTCCTACTAGAGGTTTCTTGGCTGTAATAACGCTCTCATCTTCGGTGCCCGATCAAATTGTTGCCCGGTGCCAAATGCACTTATGGAGCCTTGCAGAGAGGAGGAACGGGGGAGGGGGATTCTTCTCACTCTCTTTATTCAGGTCTCGCTTGTTGTCGTTGGCTTTTCCGTCTGGTCGTCAACGCTAGACGTGTCGCATGTTAGGTGGCAATCCGAGTTCGTGCCAAGGGAGGCGCGCAGGCCGCCACAGAGCGACGCGTCATCATCGCGCCCCTGCAGTGGCGCATCGCGCGACAACGCAACAGCTCAGTCCTCGGTGGCGCCAAATGGCGTCTTCGGCAGCTGTCAGCGTGACGGCTACGTGACGGCGCTCTCTCGCTCCACTCTCGTCCGTGTCGTTGTTGATGTTTGCGGGGCCCGCGAGCGTCACTTGATGAGCACATTTCAAGTTTCAAAGGCGGGAGGAGAAAGCTCGGGGTGTCGCCACGCCCGGCCGGCTCTGATCTGCATTCGTTGAGATAAAAGCCTTTCCCCTTCTTTTTTACCTCTTGGTTTGTCCCGACGCTTCACTCACTTCCTATAAGGCTTTCCGATGCTTCTTACACGCGCCGGGATCTCTCGTTTGTTATTGTTGATTTTGTTTTTCTCTCAGCCTGCGTCGTTGTTCTCCCACCGATGCAGGCGTGGGACGAGGGCTAAATAAGTAGGCGAAGCAAAACACGCCGCCGAAGCCCGGCAGGCGCGAGTGCGGGACAGGGAGCTTGTGTTTGTTTGTTTCGGGGCTTGGGTTATTTATCGGTGCAGCCAGCGTATATGCGCGAGCGCCTTCGAGGAAAAATATAAGCGGCGCGTCGCGCGCGCGTGAATACGTGCTGGCGCATCTTTGTTTTGCGTCCGCTTGTTTGTTTGTTCTCAAAGATGGCCGACAGCAAAATTCGCTTTGTCGAGGAGCGGGGCGCAGTGCGTCGCGGGGAGAGAGGAGCTCCTGCGCGCATTGGGGCCCGCTCGCTTCTTTATATTCTTTTCCGGCGAGGGGGGCGGTAAAAGGAACCGGGGAGAGAGGGAGAGAGAGCAGCGCTGCAGCAGCGGCGTGGCGCGCGCGATCCCAGCGCGAATGGCTGCGGCGTCCTTCTGACGCTGAAGTTGCACCGTTGTTCGCCCTCTCCCTGCATATAGCTGCCACGGGCAGATAAAACGGGGAGAAATCCGCATGATTGGCAAAGTGCGCTCGCTTGAGGGGCCCCAGCGTTGCCAGGCGCGGGGCGAGCGAAATAAGCGGCGCCGCGGCCTCCAAGGTGCCGCGTCGCGAGCTATTCAGCGAGAGCAGCTGCGCGGCAGTCGCTGGCTGGGCCCCCTCCTTCCCCGGTCCTGATTTCCAGTCGCGCGCCAAGATATGGTCCCATATTCTTTGGACCCCCCTCTCGTTTCATTACGACCGGAATGCAGACGTCTGAAGGAGTGTGCGTCACGCGGTGGGTTCGCCACTTGTGTATGCCTCGGGCGCCGGTGTGCTGGCGTCGTGGGGAGAGGGTCGCTTAGCGTTTGACGAGCCGCCGAGAAACGCGATGACGCTTCGGCAGACTGCGATCAGCTGTCACAGGCGTCTCCGATGCATGAGAAGTGTAGTCTTGACTGGCCGCCACAATGAAAGCACACTTTCATTCATTCATTCATTCAGAATTTATTTCAGACAACGAAGAGGTTGTCCAGGGTGACGTGGCAAAAGGCATACATTGCCTGACGGGTCAGATGCTGGCGTAAAAAAAAAAAAAAATCCGTATTCTCTGACCTTGTTCTCTGAAGGCTGGTGACTTATATAGCAGCGCTGGGAAGGGAAATGAGGGGCTCGTTATCGCGTAGAAATAAAGAAAGTAAACAGCCGACGAAACCAACGAGCATTGAGGAGTGTTTCCATCTTCTTCTTTTTCATTTGAGCATCGAACGCGAAATTCGAAGGCTGTGGGTTCGCATCCCACCGGCGGTGTGTAACGCAATTATTTTATAGCTGAAGGATAACTTATTAGAAAGCTAATAAGTTATCCTTCAGCTATAAAATAATTGCGTTATTAATTTTCCACTGATAAACACCACAATTAAAATATAGAAACACTCCCCGATGCACCTTGGTTTCGGTGACTGTTGGCTTCCTTCATTTTTATATACAGGGTGTGTTTAACCTAAGACTTTCCACAATTTCTAAAAATAACATTTTTCAGTTAAAAGACCGCTTCTTTCGGCATAGCATTGTCAGCGGTCTAGTAAATCAGAATACAGCTAAGATGTGCTAACTAGCATGCTGGTTAACTATATTGAATAGTTAACTTTTTAACTATTATTTAAGTCTTGTTAATTATCGTGAGACGTGTAGCCTACCGTAAATAATATCCATACCAGTTTGTAGAATTTCGGAAAAGCAGTTATTCTCGGCGCTGTTGCCCTACAAATTCTGGCTACATCGCGCCAAACTACATGCGCTTTCGAGGAGCTTGCAGGGAAAGCAACCTCTCCAGTGCATGTAACCCGTCGAAATACCCAAAATTTGTTCGTCCACAGCGCCGAGGGTAACCGTGTTTTCGAAATTCTAAAAGCTGGTATGGATATTACTTGCGGTAGGCTACACGTCTCACGATAATTAAGAAGACTTAAATAATAGTTAAAAAGTTAACTACTGAATATAGTTAACCAGCATGCTAGTTCGCACGTCTTAGATGTATTCTGATGCACTACACCGTTGACAATGCTATGCTGAAAAAAGCGTTCTTCCAACTCAAAAGCCTATTTTTAACAATTGTAGAAAGCCTTGGGTAAAACACCCTGCACATATGTCAGGTGTTTCAGGGAAGCTCGCCACTAATTGTTAAAAATAAGGTCTTTAAGGTCAAGAGAAGCTCTCTGGAGCATAATAATCCCAGCATCGCGGTCGTCAAAAAACAGGAAATTCGTGTCAGCTAGTAAAGTGATAACTAAATTCTTATAGTTAGCTTTAAAACTTACCGATCGGCACTTGACTGTGATTAGCGAGTTGTAGCCGGTCGTTAGTTATTAGACATATCCGTTTTTATTATTTCTAAAACGCGTCTACCATCGCAGCTGTGGCTCAACAAATTTGGGCCATTTCTCGCGCCATTCGAAAACCGCGGGCCATCGCGGAGCGCAAAGCGACGTCCGTCCATCCAATCGCGACACGCCGTGACGCATATGCCACGTGACATTCCCTGCTCCGCCCGCGCTGCAGCAGCCAAGTGGCGAGGAGCGGGGAACATGGCAGCGCGGGCGGAGCAAAGAATGTCACATTGCACGTGCGTCACGGCGTGTCGCGATTTGATGGACGGACGTCGCTTTGCGCTCCGCGATGGCCCGTGGTTTTCGAATGGTGCGAGAAATGGCCCAAATTTGTTGAGCCACAGCGGTGAGGGTGGTCGCGTTTTCAAAATTTTTAAACTGATGTGGCTGTTACTAACGGCCGGCTACAAGTCGCTAATTACAATCAGGCGTCTATAATTAATAGTTGAAAATTTAACCACTATAGAATTTAGTTTAAGAATTTGTAGTGACATAAACTGCTTGTTTTTTTTTTTTACGTCCGCCAACACTGGTGTTACTATGACACAAAAGGCTTCTCTTTATCTCAAAACACTATTTTTTGAAAATTAATGGCTGTTTTCACTGAAACACCCGGTACATAGTAATATGTAGATGTACTTATACTCCTCTTAAAGTGACACTGAGGATAACTACAAGAAACTTTTTTCTCGGTAAAAATAAATTCTGCGGCTCTTCCGGGCTGTGCTGATGTTTGTCCGTCAAAATAAAACGCATTTATTGCCTAGAAAATTGTACTTTAATATTTTTTTGCCATGCGATTCAGACTCATTACGCCCACGCCGTAAACGACTCCATGATCATAGTTGGGAAGTAAATGGCAGTGCAACCTACCCTCAGGGATTTGCGCGAAAAATTCGTCTTGATGCACCGCAGTTTTCTTGCAAAATTGGTCTCTGGTGGCGACATCTCTATTTGATTTTTTTCTTCAAGTGAAGGTAGCCAATATGTGACCAGAACGAGGCGGTGCGCCAGTTGGGCACCGAAAATGCGTGTCGCGGAACGCTTCCGTTCCTTCAGAGAGTTTTTCCGCATGGCTGCCCGACGGTGTGAACTCTGCGCAAGCGCTTTCCCTCATGGCGCGCTGTGCAGAGAAGCCTCAGTTGGCTCGCAAGGCCGAACGTGCCGTGGTCTCCTCGCGGGACGCACCACCAGCTGTGCAGCGCGCTTTGTTAAGTGTACGTTTTGAAAGCGATCCGTATCACCCTGGTTGAGTGTGATCCTTCATGCATCGCTCGCACACGCACATGAAGTGAAAACTATCTGTAGCCAGTCGATATATGAGATGATGTTTCAAACATTAAATGCGACAGGCAAGGAAAACAAGGAAACTGCGAAGGGAGTCAAAGGAGGTAATTGGCTGGTTTCACACCCTGGTACGTTATTTTCGCGTACCTGCAACATAGCCCCGGTCGGGCACCGCTTATGTCATCTTTCCCTAACGCATTTTCCGCTTCAGCATCGCTGCTTGGCACTGCTGTCCTACGGTAGATGGGGCCCTGTAAGTTTTTAGGCGGCAGATATGGTTTGGGCTAGTTTATTCAAGGCGCGGTGTAGTACACGAAGTTCTTCCGGCTGTGGTGTTTGCTCTCTTTGCATCCCACTTACCACTACTTAAGACGTTCTGGGCACATTGTCGCTCTTGTCAAAGCCGAGGATCAGGCTACGCGGCCGTTCTTCCCCTGTTTGCTGCATCTTCTTGCAGACAGCATTTCTCTCCACTCTCCCTTTCGTTCTTATTTGCTTCGCGGCGCATGCCGAAAGACGGGCCCGGCTCGCCGCCGCTTATCTCGGCGCGGGCTTCCTGCAGCCAGCGGGCCTCCACTTCCGAGCGCTGCAGGCGTCTCGTTTTCCATTCGCTGCTTCGGCCCTGAGTCGGCCGCCATATTTTATTGGCATCCCGGCGCTTCCTCTGGCGTCTGCCCGGGCGCTTCTTGGCGCGCTCTGTTTATTGGAATGCAAACTGATTGACCTCCCCTCCCTCGGGCGCCTCCTCGCCACCTTTCCTTTCCCTTCCTTTTCTTTCTTTTTTTTTGCCCCTCGCAGTTCTCCCTTTTCCCCCGCCCACCCTTGTGTTCTCTCTTTCTCTGCCTTTATTTGCCTCGCTCCGTTTTGTTTGTGCGTCGCTCGTTCGCCGGGATGCGGGGCCAGCGCGGAGATCCCGCGTAGCTGTTAGCTTTTCCCGTTTTCCGGCTCGCCCCGATGCCGCTGTACTTTTCAGTATCGATTCCCTCTCGCCGGGTCAAAATAAGAGATGGCTACAAGAATGCTGATGCAGAAGTTTTTAGGCACTCGGGGCTTCACGCAAGCGGACCGGCGCAAAGAAGGGGACGCGAAAAACTGTTTTGTCGTCGTCTGCATTATTGCGATCCGAAGGAGTGCGCCGGCAACGAAATGAGAAACTTGTTTGCCGCCTTTCGTTTGCTTCCCGTTCTCCTTGCTCTTCCGAGTTTCAGGCCTTCCTTGGCGCGCCCCCTATAGCGCGCGGCCGTCCCTCCGGACTCGCTCCTTCACCTCTGCCATTACGGCCACGTGGACCCGGACTGCGGCAGAGGTCCCTCTCGGCCCTAACGACGTTGCCTGCCGGCGCGCCCTTTGCCTCGCCGATGTGCGCGCGCGCGCTCCGGGAAGGCGAGCCAGTTCTCGCCCTCCCCCGTGGCACGTGGCACTAACGCTCGGATATGATAACGACAGCGTTGCCAGCGCGCTACTCCGTGCACGCCTGGCTGCGCGAAGGGCCCGGAACGCGATAGACACGAAGGGCCCGGTTGTCCGGTGCTGCGCCTCGTCACGGCTCCTGCCCTGAATTCTTGTCACGGATGCTCGTTGGTTGCCATTGCTGCCCACGAAAGCTTGGTTTCTTTCCTTGCTCACAGTTTTTTTTTCCCTCGGTGTTTGTTCTTGTGGGTACTCTCGCAAACTGTCCAGCTCATTTCGTTTTGTTGTGAAAGAATGCTCTGCGCGGAGGACGCAAAATATTCCAGTTCTCTTCTTAATATAAGAATCATTACCGATATTCTTACGAAAGACATGAGATGTAGAACCTCCCATCGCTGTTAAATTGCAGACAGAAATGCTGAGCTTGATTGTGCAAGCTATCGAGTGGCCACAGAAAGTGACCGGAAAACTCTGATGAATCGAAGGAGATGCAGTGGCGTAAAGAAACGTGTATCGTTGAGAGCGAAAGAGCAGTCAGTGAGAGCCACTTCTCTCAGTTAAGACACCAACTGAACACCGAGTGTGAATTACGGATGGGAGACCGCTCTTTCCGCTGACTCTCTGCCTCCGCCTTTTGGCATCGCACGCTAAACGTATTGTGTTCTTACTGAGTGTGCTCGCTGTCTTCGCAGAGCAGGCCTTGGCTGCGAGTTGCTTCTAGCCCACCTTTACGTTTTTGCGTGTATCGTGACATTACCATAGTTTTGTTTTTCGTCCTGATTTTTACGCTTAGTAGGCTCTTTGGATGCAAGTAATAGAAACATCACACTGCTGTCTCCTTAAATGGCTTGCACAAATCACCCGCGGTATCTGTCAGCATTCACGTGACGTCACGGGGGCCATCTTGTTGTTCAACGCGTACATCAGCAGTGCAGGCCAGAACAGGAAGCGATAATCCCATTAAACACATCCGCAACCTTTCGCAGTGCTCCACAGACAACAAAATGGCGCCCGTTGTGACGTCAGTGAATGCTCCCTATATGCCTCATTTATGTCATTTTCTGACATTTGTGAGTGCGTGCAGCTGCGCTGTATTTTCTTTTCTTTCTCTCGCTGTCTCCCGTAAGCTGAGTTTTTCATTTTACTTTTTGTATATCTGCCTACAGCATGTGACCTCAGTGCGCCTCTATTTGCGTGCAGGCCAATCAGTATCTTAACTATACTATAGCTCGCATACGGAGCCTAAGCATGGCTACGAAGCAGCCTAGGCGTGAGTGATATAGCTTGGACCTAGCTTCGCTTTGTGTTGTCTCGCAGCCCCAAAAGTGCTCTCTTCCCAGAGGAGTGGGTTTTAAGGGAGGCGTGCAGGACGGTGCTCGCCATCTACCGACGAGCCGCTACAACTGTTGTGTGACGTCACATAGTATGCAAAGCGTGAGGCGAGATCGAACTCGTACGCAGGGATCGATGTCTGGCTGCAACCGCTGTAGAGGCCGCATCCGATATGTCGCGATGCTGTTCTGGGCAGTGCTGTGCAGCCGCCGCTTCCTCGCAATATGCCACCTTCCTGAGATTATTTCTCGTCTCTAGGATTTTTTTCCCTCTCTTTATGATTAGGACGGCTTACACGGAGCATTCACGCTTTCTAGAAAACAAATTTGTTCTGCCTATCACACACATGCTGGGCTCGGCCCCGAACGCCGCATTGTTGACGCCAAGTCCAATTTAAGGCTGGCTGTCGTCAACGCGTGAAACCATGGCCACATCCCCAGTCGATTTGTTCGTTGTTCCGCGCGTGGCAAGAAGCAAAGGAACGCAGTATTTGCTGCGTATTTCATGCGTGACAGCTCGCGTAGGAACAGCATTTAATCGCAAGTTTAACGGGCCATATGAATGGCATTTTCGTATTGTTGTTTTTGCCTGGGACATAAATCGTAAAAAGAACTGCCAGAATTCTAGCTGCTTAAAACTTGGACCGAGGGCCACATCATACGTTCAAGGAGGAACAAAAGTTGCAGGATCGGCACCTTTTTGTTTTAATTTTCAGTTTGTGTGTGGCGTACACAGATACCGCAGTCGTGTGTCGTTCAAAGGTCGCAGTAAATTTTAGGAACAGGGAGAGCCTCTATCCTCCTAACTTAAATTTTCCTTTTGTCTGTGGCCTGGTCGTATGTGTGTCTCGCGAACGGTGACGACTGTGTATAAGTAATCACCAAGTACAACATACTTTCTCCAGCCCATACATCCATTCAGAGCGTGGGATGCCAACGTCGTCACTACCTTACAGCGGTCGATACTCGTCAACTGAGCTGAAGCAAGAAACTCTCGTGCACGGCTTTGCGGAATCGGAAGTGGACACGCAAAGCCTCGAAGCTGAGGAACTGCACAGATTTTCTTGAAGAAAGCGTACCGTTCGAACTTTGAATGAACCGAATAGCACCGCCGGAGTTCGCGTCAAATACTACTGCCCTTCCCTCAGCCAGACGCGTCGTAAACGACGGGCGAAACTAGAACGAACTAGCGCACCTCGAACACATTTCTTGCTCTTCAACTACTGCCTATTTCCACTCGCGTGCTGGTCCCCGAGACGAGCATCGAGGCAATCCTGCGAACTGCGTTTAATTTTTTTCTTTCCCCGATGGGCCGCCTGCCCTGTCAGGAGGGGCTTTGCTCGCAAGACGTTCGCCACGAGAGCTTTTGTGCTCAACGGGAAAGCGGAGGCCCGTCCGCGGCGCTGACTGACAGCTTTACGAGCTCACCGACATCGTGGCGGCCGTGGGGGAAAGGAGCCGTTGGCTGGTGTGACTGGCGCGCCGTTTACGGCGGCCGCGCTCCGCGTGTCACCTATTCATGCGCTTGTCTCCGAGACGCCGAGGCGCGTGTCATTAATTCCCGCACTGCAACGGCCGATTGCATCGACGGAAGCCGACGGCTGCCGGAGCGAGGAAAGTAAAAGAAAGCGCATCTGGCTTGGCTCCCCGTGCGCGCAGCTCCGCTCCCTCGTTTTACTTCCGCTTTGGCGTGTCTGAAACGCGCCGTGTGCGCTCTTTCCTTTCTGCTTTTATTTTGCTGTCCCGGCTGTTCCCCCACTACGTCGCGTTATAGCCGGGTGTTCGCTTTTTCCATTTTTTTTTTATTTCTGTCGTGCGTCGAAACAACCACTGTGTTCAACCGCCTTAAACGGGAGAAAAATGTAACGACGCTTCCTCTACCCCGAGGCACCGTTGTGGCGGCTGTTCTGCATTTTCTTTTTTTCAGGCTTCACGCCTAACGAGCGCCCCAGCGATGTTTACCTTGAATGAAGTTAAAGAGCGCTCCCCCCCCCCCCCCTTCCTTTTTTCTCTCCTTTGTACAGCGGCCTCAGGTCCGTGTAGTCATTACTTACATCCCTCACCGTGTTTTGCTCGTGGACGGAATAGCTTCGGCGTCATATTCACGCCGACGCGCGCAAGAATAAAGTGTGGGGGTAAAACCGAGGGTGAGGGGGGAGGGGGAGCCCCTCCAGCGTGCTAGGTGGGGGTGTGCGGGAACGTGTCACTGACCCCGGAAGTAACGGCTGCGAAGCCTTCCACATCGCATTTGGTTATTGTGCTGTCAGTTCGCGTTGCGTGTACATTCGTGGCATGCGCTTGTGCATCTGATTGAAGGGGGACTGTCTGTGGTAGATGCTGAACGCTCAAGAAGAAAAGAAAAAAATAGCGGGAAACTCTAGTTGCAACGGGTCTGAAGTTTTGTACCGGAATAAAATTTCTCTAAATTTGTGACCTCCGTCTTCCACGCATGTCAGATGACTTGGTGGCCGTTGTTTGTTTGACCTGTGAAATGTTGTGTTCGTGCCGACTGGCTTTTATTTGTGGCGTCAACCTGCGCTTTCGCGGGGGACTATCGGAAACGAAACTAGCTGCGAGCAACAAAGCACCCGATGATTAACGTCTCCTGACGTTCTCCCGCGATGCGAGCCATCCGAGCGCGATACCTGATACTCGCTTGCCTCATCTGGCTTTCTCCACTGACGCTGCTGACAGTGCGCGGCACGCTGTGTCGTATGCCCGTTGTTAATAACACATGAGCAAAGCTAACGTTCTTCAGGCGTAGCCGGCATGGAACAGTGTCTAGGGTAGGCGTAGCCAATTCAGCCACTAGACGATGGCGGTTTCGCGCCCACTGACTGGATGTAGATGGTGTCGACGCGTGGGCAGTCCACTCCAGGCAGTCCCAAGGTGTGTTGCAGACAGTTGTCACTGTAACAAACGCAGTCATCAGGGTAGTCAAGATAACCCTCTTCCTGCTTCTTCGCGTGTATAAGAAAGACTGACTAAGCGCATCAAATCATGAAAAGAATCATGGTGGGGCCTGCACACGCGCACACTCGCGCGCACGCACGCACGCATCTAACATGCCCATCATGGCGCTGTAATCCAGGTGCGCAGGTTCGGAATCAAGTGGTTCCTATCGTCATTCGTGGGCTGAAAGAGCCAAGTAAAATAATCTGGATAACCTGAATAAATTTCGAGTAATCCGGAAACCCGTATGTAAGAGCAGCAAAACAGTAGTCTTAACGCTTGCAGCAAATAGCTAAATGGAGTGTTCAGAACGCGTTCAGCTTTTGAAACAAATGTGCTACTCTTGATTGAGTAATTATTTTTATTGAATATTTCACTCATATTTCAGTCCGGCGCAATGAAAAATATACCCTCACTTGCGTAACAATGCTGCCAACAATAATGCACTTGGCTGCGTGCGTGCTTGTATGTACGTGTGGGTGTGCATGTGTGCGGCCGTGTGCATCTGAGTTAGAGAGAGAGAGACGCTTAGTTTAAGTTGCGGGGAACAACTGGTATATCGGACAGATAAACTGCAACAAAAAACGTGTTGCCTGCGCTATCTATGGCAGTCATCTACGCAGATCCGGTGTCACCGATTAAGCGCTTTTCTCTTTTGCTGCTCGGGAATGATGGAATTCCGTTTTCGCATACCATTTTCCGTCATCTAGCTCTGAAAATGAGTTTGCCTGTTTCAGGGCTGCTTGTTGGAGAAACGTCTTGCGGCTGCGATCAGGAGCTGTATAGGACATCGTTACTAATGCACATTTCTTAGAGCACAAGTACGTTTTGGCGAATTAAGCCTTTCGGCTTGCTGGTTGCCTTTTATATGAGAGCTAGTAGACACATAATGCTGTAGAGAGTGACGTAGAATTTCTGCGGAACAGAGCCCTGCATGCACGAATTCAATGAACAGGAATAACGAACCCAAATATCCATCTCTCATCTGTTTTCATATTTCTTTCTTTCTTTCTTTCTTCCTTTCTTTCTTTCTTTCTTTCTTTCTTTCTTTCTTTCTTTCTTTTCCTTCTTTCTTTTCTTCTTTCTTTCTTCCTTTCTTTCTTTCTTTCTTTCTTTTCCTTCTTACTTTTCTTCTTTCTTTCTCTCATCGTTTACGCGGCAGAGTAGAAAAACATCGCACTTGCCATCATAATCTCTTCCTTCGACCTCCGATTCAAACCCCACAGCAGTGGTTTAACGCTAGTTCGTGATTCCTGGCCGATCCCTCGCCACTTGGGGCTATTTCGGCACTCTATTGACTGTTAAGGCTTGATTTGTGCGTTAAAAAATCTGAAAAGTGATGCCGGCTGAGTGTTCAATTAAATCTTCAGACGAAATGTAGGCCACAGCCATCACCGGGAAATTCTAACGTCTTTTTATTGCAAGGACGCAACCATTGGTGCCGTCTCGGGGGTTTCTGACTTGCCGAGTAGTATTCTCTCAGGCAATTACGATGGCTGTCGCAGGCTATAATAGCTATTCAGCGCGTCCTCTTCCCAGAGCGAGGCATCGATGACGTCAGTAACAGCAACGCTGCAGCGCCGAAACTGTTCAGCCGCTGAACCGCGGGTAATGCTCTAACCGTCGGCCAATACCAAGAATGGCAGCGCGGGAGCAAAGTTATCGGGGCTCTTTACGTGAGCGCCGCAATTAAGGGGCTCCGCACGCTGCGCAAGGGCGCGGACAAGGTCGCCAGTCGTCGCATCGCCTTTTTCTCTGCAGTTTCTTTGTCGCGCGAGGTGTCTGATGAGGAGCGCGCAGGGACGCACAGTGTAACAGGATCCCACCCGTGCCCGTCTCACGAGCACAGTGTATATATGTATGATGTCAGGGTGTGCGCGGGAGAAAAAGGCGGCGGTGTGCGCCGGCCTCCAGTCGTCCCCGCTCCGAGCGCGTCGCGGGGTCGCCGGGAGGCTGTGGCAGCTCGTGATTACGAGCGTGTGTTTCTCGGGCCCGCCTCACCCTGACACCCTTTCCTCGGTCTTCCCCGTTGGGCCGCGCGCATTCCAGGTTAAATGCTCGGCCCTCGGCTTGAGCAGCAAGGGCGCATTGAGTAACGACTCTAATAAAAGGGAACGACCGCTACCGACGCGGGATTTATGGAGGAGCGGCAGTTTAAGAGTTGAGAGCGCTCTCACTCGTTGGGGATCTTTTTCCGCTGTTGGGCTTGGTTTTCTCCTCGCGTGTTGTTTTACTCTTCCTTTCTCCGTTCATTTCTCTCCGATGCTGCGAGAAGAGCAGGGAGCGTCGGTGGAGTCTGCGCGGGGAGAGCACTGGACGAGGGGCTCCCGGGGAACGAAAGAAAAGAAAGTTTCTCGCCAAGCCTCATTTGCAAAAGTGGAAGACCTTGGTGGCCTTTATGGCGCTCGCGGCGCGACTTTCAAGCTGCTGCCGCCGTGGCTCCTCGGTCGGTTGCGGCGTGCGGCGCCCTTCTGGAACTTTCCTCTATCGGGTTACTGTGTATCCAGCGGGGATGCGTGGCCCACCTTGCCCCCCCCCCCCTCCCCCATCCGTATGCAGCGTTTCCACGCGTTCCCTCTCTGTGTGTACGAAATTTATATTTCATGGCAGCTGCCACGCTCCTTTCTCCCTCGGTCGATCCTCGTTGTTTTATGTTTTCGTCCCGTGGAAGCAAACTTTACACTTTTATAAATGGGCACGAGCTCGGCCATGCAAGTTTTATCTTTCCTTCCGCCGACCGTACTTAAACTCGGCTTCTTTTGAGGCAGCCTGCACCCCCCTTAGAGGTGTAGACTCTGCCGAAAATCCAATGACTGTGCGCACTCTAGTTTTCGTTGTTGCCTAACTGGCTCGTACTTAAAACTGGCTAAGGAAGTTCCTCTTTTTTTTTGTCTCGCGCTTTTCCCCAGCGCCTATGTGTATACCGTCCCTCTTAAAACGTTTCGAGGCCACAGGGTTGCCTTGCAGAGCCGTGCTACTAAGGTCTACTAAGAGTGAGGAGGAAGGTCCTTCTCACCGTCTACAGATTTCAATTGAAGCGCTGATGATATTGTATGAACCTCACTGCGGGGCCCAGAGAAAGAAATTTTTATACCTGGGGGGTCCGAAGAGGATGTTACCTTTCGTGCTTCTTATTGTTATGTGCTTTCACCACCAGTTCGCTCATTCCACTTGGATTTAAGAAAGCACGGCTAGCCTCGTCTCGGTCTTGAGTCGTGTCGTACAGTTACATGAAGTGCCTGCATAAGACGCCACTTCTACATGTTGGGGTTAGTACGGAGCTGTCCAGGAAGCCTCTCTGGATGTCGCCACATCGCTTGTTGTGCTGCTGTACGCCCCTGCCGCTACCTTTGTACCGTGCTGGCGTGTGCTGGCGACAGAAAGGTTTGTAAGGCCGATAACTGTTAGTGAGGTATCACGCGCGAAGGTGCAGGGTCAGTGTCTCGAGCACCGCCAAATGGGGTTTGAGACAAAATGGGTCGTGTGCCATTGTCTGAAGGTCTAGCACGAAACTCATTCAGCTGTTCGTACGCAATCATGGTTCGTGACTGGCCGGACGCCACGGTAATTTTGTCCCTGGCTGTCGCTGACTTTCTCTGTGCTCATGCTTTGAGCTTCGTTTGGTTCGCACTCTAAGCCACTGAAATAACAGCGAGGCAGTATAGATGCAGTTACGTCAAGTGTAACGTTTGGATTATCATTTCGCGTCTGTGCCTTGTTGCTGGTCTTCTCTGCTTATTAGGTCTAAAGAGCCGACAGAGTTTGAAGGGTCAGTTTTGAAAACTGGCGGAATGCACCAAAAGTTGGCAAGCTGGGGTGGTCAGGTGTGAGTTTGAAAATCGCGCGCGCCCGCTCATCGCGGCAAAGTCCTTGTCTATTTCGCTGCCGCGTTGTGGCAGGAGAAACATCTGGAAAAGGGCCCCGAAGTACCACCCATATGGCGCGTGCCACTACACCCTATTGCGCAGGAGCTGCCGGCCTGTGAAACCGGTGTCTTTTCACACTCGATTAGGAGTTGATTTCACGCGAACACACGCCGTCCCGTCTTCCGCGTGCCGGCGCGCGGGATGCGTGGCGACGCTATCTGCGCAGCCGACGTGGTGTCACGAGGCGCACAATGCGGCCATCACGCACCGAGGAAACACTGGCTAATAGGCGCGCAGGAGCGGGAGCGAAAGGCCCTCAGCGGAGCACAATGGGGGCCCCCGGAACCCTTTCTCCCCAAAAAGATGGGGAGTGCCCACCCTTTCGCCTCCCCACCTAAGAAGCCGAAAGGGAAAGAGTGGGGAGGACGGGGTTGCGCAACCAGCAGCCGAGCTCCCCAGAGCGACGCGAGAGGCCAGCCACACGCCACGCTGGCAGGTGCCGCGTGGTTCCTCCGATTGTGGATGGGGTTATAATGTGCTGCACGGGGACTTTGTATCAACCCCTCCCGCCCAAGACTTGTCGGCCGGCGGCGCGGAGAACACGAAACTATTATGGGCTCTTCGATCTAACGGGGTGGCTTTCTTCGCGGGGACGGAGGCCTCGCGCCGCCTGTAAGGGTTCGGCGACAATGAATTTCCCGAAGATCTGTATCGCTTCGCCCGTGGCTGCTACATGTGTGCGCTGGGAACGCCGGGGATTGAGACGTAGCTCCTGCGTGTGCTCGCAGTACCCCGCTCTGGGCCCTCCACGGGGGCGAGAAATGTCGACTCGGCCTCGGTCTAATCCTTGGGTTGTCGCTGACGAGCATCCGTTACACTTTCCGACTCGATGGAGAAGTCCCTTTGGTACAGCGTCAAGCTTCGTGTTTCTTCCGATTTGGTTTTTTTTATTACTTGCCTTGTTGTGCCGCCGCGGTGGCTCTGTGGTTATGGCGCTGGGCTGCTAACCTGAAAGACGCGGGTTGGATCCCAGCCGTGGCGGTCTCATTTCGATCGAGGCGAAATTCTAGAGGCCCGTGTACTGTGCGATGTCAGTGCACGTTAAAGAACCCCAGGTGGTCGCAATTTCCGGAGCCCTCCACTATGGCGTCCCTCATACCTCAGTCTTGCCTTTACTTGCCTTTTTTTTTTCTGAAGGTGACGTCTCATGCCATTGGCCATATGTGGTGTTTAGGTGGTGAAATGTGTATTTCTTACGTTCTTGTCATTGTGGCTAGTTTGTGGTGAGAATGAATGCAAAGAATGGGAAAATAAACCGCCGTGTTGGGGCGCATTTAACCTGATCGCAAGCATCTCACCTCATTGACTCTTAGCCTACGTTTCCGCACGATACCAGCCTTCTTTGGCCGTAAACAGACCAGAGCAATCCTGTAATTTTGCGCAGCTGGCATGCTTTTGGCAGGAAAAAAATAAAGTGCAGTCCCACAAGAACCAAGATGAGTCGAAAGTGGGAAGTAGAACATTAAAAACGCGCTAATTAACGATGGTGCAAATATTATTTTTTTTTAAATGACGGACGATTGAGAGGGGATAGGTCAAATGCAAGTGAAGTGCGCCAGAACATCGGTTTTCAAGCTCGGTGTTCATTGAGGGTCGAGGCTCAGTTTTCAAGGCCAAGCAGGCGTCAGGCAGAGATCGGCGAAATCGCATAGATGGGACCCTCGTGCGAGCGCACAAAAACTGGAGCGGACGCCATCGCGTCATATCCGTCTTGAGGATATGACGCGGAACTGGTCTTATTTTTCTCTTCACATTCATAGATCGCTGGGAGTCCTCATACCATCCTGGCGCAGTGGTGCAGTGGTTAAGCGATGCGCCACTCCCATTGCGGTATAATAAGCGAAGTGACAATATCTTCCTTAACAGTTTGCTCCACCCGACTCGCTAGTTTCGTCATCTTTTTTCTGGAAGGCCATAAATAATGAAGTTAGACCGTGGGCTGTGATTTTCTAGTTCCATTTTCTCTTCAAGCACGTCTTTGGCTTAATTCATGCCGGTTACTTGTTGTTCGCAAGATCCAACTTTGCCTTCAAGGGCTACAAGGACGTCAAGTTTGTTTTCTATGTCTACTAAGCGTTTTTCTTTAATGCTTTTCATATCGGCTGCAATTTCGTCGAGCTGTTTAGCAATCTGGGTCAGATCGGGGCCAGGGTTGGCAAACAGCAGCAATTTTCTCGAAATAAAGGCGACATCAACAACCAAGACGAAAACCGATGGGCACGGCAGCACTACCAGGAAAGGGTCACTTGAGCGTATGCAGTATTTGAAAAATTTTCTTGCCTCCTCAGTGAATGCTAGCAGGTTGTCAGCGACCCGCATGCAAGCAGTGCCAACGTGCCCAGTGGCAGATCTGACCAAAGAAAGATTTTATAGCGGCGGAGAGCAGTGGCGCTGACCGCAGACCACGTGCCAAGAGTTCCGAGCCTGTGGTCCTGTGGTGACAGTGCAGCTCCCACACTGTATACGGGGGCGGATCCAGCATGTGACATTTGTTAGCGTAGAGCACTTGCGCAGTCGTGGTCACCCTGGCTTGCGTTGTGTCTCCAACGCCGGCATGAAGCAGCAGGCCAAAGGACAACTGCACAATGAATGCAAACGGACTGTCAGCGTGCTGCATGCTAGCAGCGTCACCGTGCCCAGCGCCACCGTGCCCACCTGGACTGGGCTATAGATAAAGTGGATAGCTGGGCGAGTTGGTGCATATTTGGAAGAAAAAAAATAATCAGCAGGAACACTTAAGACTGCGTACGTGTGGGAATGCGAAAACATTACTGTCCCTGGGTGCATTGATTAGGCGTAATGTTTGTACATGCATTAACGTTCTTTTCTACGAGTTTATGTGTGTGCGTATTGGTACTACAAGCGTTCCACCCTCTCACTGCATGGCGATGAGGTTGACGAGTTTGCATGTCGTGGACGCGAGACGTATACGTTCGGTTGTTTGGGGTGCCCACATGCATACCCGCGCATATCACAATTTTGATACGAAACTTTGGGAAGGCATACAGTTGAAGGTGCATATTCTCGTCGGTTTGTATCTCTGTCGCAAGCTAGCCTCCAAGTTGACTAGCACATTTAAGCTATGTGCAACGAGAAATCGTATGGCATTGCCCACATTTAAGCTATGTGCAACGGGAAATCGTATGACATCCCCCGCAACCTGTACGACAAAGGGTTGCGTCAGAGTTTCGGTGCGAATGTCGAGAAAACTGGCGCCACATGGAGGTGGGCCAGTGGCGAGTATATATACACGAGCGACATGTACAGGATTGTCTGAAGTGGCTGTGCTCGGCTTGCTGGGCGCGTCATAAGGCCGCTTGATGACGTCACCCTATATTTATTGTTATCTCTGGGATTTTCTGCCACCATCTGCAAGTACACACACTAACACACGCCGCCGGCTTTTCTCGTAATGTGACTAATGATGCCCGTGTATTAAGGCCAGCAGAAGCGACGCAGACGCAGTACAGACATACAGGATGACACCGGTCCAGCGTCGTCCTGTGTGTCTTTTCGGTGCCTGCATCGTTGCCGCTGGTTTTATTCCTCCGGATATGGGCTAGGTAAACTCACAACTTGAGGCTGCCACCGTTCAGCGTAATTGTTTTGAAAAATGCCCGTGTTCCAGCATGTTCCAGCCTAAAATGAGTAACTCGCATTTGTTGAATAATTTCTAGCCCCTAATTATCATGTCTGCCATGGCCGCTCATTCCTGTGAGGTGTTAAACTTGCGTAGGTCGCGTTTGGTGTTGATACCATGGGTGATAGCTTAGGTGACGCTCTTTGTTCATAGCACAACACAATTTTGGCTATTTCTACGTGTGTCTACGTCTGAAGCAGATTGAGGACCATGCATGACGGTCAAATTTCTTATCCGCTTGTTGAAGATGCATCTCGAATGGTCCCGTCTACTTCCTCTCCTCCCTCGCAGTGGTACAGCATCAACACCGAGCTGCTCAGGGACGAGGTGCTGCGGTCCCAATTCGTGCAGTGTGAACTGGATGCCGACACGCAGACCTTCCTCGACGTCAGCACGGAGAAGTCCAACTGGCTGGGCACCCAGATCATGCACGCCCTGGCTCGCCTCTTCTTCGGCTGGTTTGTCACGAGGACCACGCTCAACGGGTGCGTTTCCATGTGTACATGAGGTCATGAAGGCGACCCATTCGCGATCCGCCTTTTCGTGCAAGCAGCTCCGATAGTTCGGACTCCGACTGCTGGTGCTGACTAATAGTTCAACAAAATTTAGAATGTTCTGAAGGCATATCGAGCTGACTCTTAAATCTTGAATCGCGAGGTTCAGTGGATAGACGTTGTGCTAATGAGCACAAGGCTACGGATTCAATACCCAGCCACGTATTGGTGGGGGCTAAATGCAGAAGCCATAAATGTAGAGAGATTTCGGATAACTTTAAAGAAACCGATGTGGTTGAGATTAATTCGGGCCCGCCACTAAGGCGTCCATCGTAGCAGAAGGGTAGCTTGCGACATCGGAACCTCAGGTCGGCAGGCTCACTCGTAAGTGCACTCATTTCGCCTCTCACACTCGTATACGCATTGTGAGCTTCTGTAGGTATGGGCGAGCCTTTTATAGGAGGATGAGGGGGGGGGGGGGGTGCGGTGTGTGAGCGTGAGTGAGCTCCTTTGTGTATGAGTGGCTGTGAGGGGACGTGAGCCTGTATGAGCGCGAGTCCATGAGAGGACGTGAGCTCTGCACGTGTCTGTAAGCATAAATAATTCCAGATGGTCCTGTCAAGTTTTCTACCGTAGTGAGGTGGTACTGGGTGCGGTCAGGACAGCCGTTATGAACACTGTCACTCACATTGTAAGGCATTTTCACTCTCTAAGTATGTGAGCGTGGACTCTCGCACACCGGAACCGGAGTGTAAACTCTCGTACAGCGGTGGATTGTGAGTGTGAACACTCATTCTACCTAACTCACGCCTGGGTGCAGCTAAGAACACTCACATATGAGTGAGGCCGACTGAGCGAATTCATGACTAAAGTGCGCCCATGAGAGTGTGAGCCTCTGTGATGTGTTTGTGAGCTGGGGGGGGGGGGGGGGGAATGTTGGAGATTAAGCATGATTTAGCAGCCCCTCATGGTTTCAGGGTGCAGTAAAAACCCATGCTTTTGTTTGAACCTTTGGCTCGAAAAAGGAAAAGCGTCCTCTAACTTCGTATCATTTTTCTCCTTTCTTGCAATGTCACACTGTACGGGGCGCAGGCTGAAGCGGCATTGGCTTTCGCGATGGCGCCAGAATGCCCGCCTGATTGCGGAGCGGGATCTGGCTCAGCGTGTTTATTCCGATCACCACTAATACTGGGAAGTGCAAATAATGGGATGAGCAATGCAACGTGGGATTTTGTCCTTGTTGTTTGTTTGTTTTTTCTTTGTTGCCTGCGGCCTGGAGGCTAGTGACTCGTGCAAGTTCAAAACTGGACCGACTGTATGCGGTCATTCCCATCGCGTAGATAGGTCAGTGGCTAAATCTGGTTCGCCTTCCCTTCCTTACCCCTTTTTTTGTTTTAATGTTTATTGAGGCCGCCGGTTCCTGTTTTTGAACTGAACAAGCAGACAAGAAAACTTAATGTCTTGTCAGTCCGACTTTTAAGCGTCATCACAAGAACCACTCGGGGGCACCTCTTCCTCGTGGTTCAAAAAAATCAAAGATTTGTTGGCTTGGTCATGCATGTTTGGCATCAAGGTTTTCCCATGCTCTAAATCCTCAATGCGTTGTGCCTAATACTGGTGAGTTTTCAGCTCCTCGTCTTTTCAGCCTCCCGCGTGTGTTTTCAGGAAGTGACACACCGCAGCGCCTCATTGGTGAGGGTATTTATGGTGAGGTGGAAAGAAGGTCTGCACAAAGGCCGCACCAGTGAACAATAATGTGGGTTTTATTAAGTTACTGAATCCTAATTGGGACTACAGATTGCTCTTTGAAATTAACCTTTCACCAAAGCTGCTTAGGCATTAAGACTACGCTAAAGCATGCTTGTTATTCAGTCTGTACTTCATATTCCATATTCTTCCGATTGTGTTTACAAGGAAGGAGAACTGCACGTTGCTATTATTTGAAGGACACTATATATAACTAACTCTACTTCCTTTTTGACGTTGCCCTGTGTTTGTTCCTACCATAGCACATTCCATGATTGCAGTTCACCTCAAAGCCTAAGTGGCAACAAAGACTTCAGCTTTAATGCATTAAATTGTAATGCTTGCTTTTTTTTTCGCAACAGGACATCACGCGACCTCTCTGCGTGCTCGCTTATGTCGCGCGTGCTTATTCCCTGGACGCTGTCTCTCCTGCTCGCCGAGCTCAGCGTTACACACTGGGGACGAAAGAATGAGGGAACGGTCGCGTCGCATTCACCGCCGGTGCCGAGCGAAGACCGCGCAGAGTGTGGCCACAGGTTGCAAGCCCCCCCACGGGTTTCATTGTCAAGTTCAAGGCTCGCAAAGAGCCTTCCTTATACCCCGCCGCTGCTCCGATTTTGTGTCTGGGCGCTCTATAGGGCGCCGTTGTGGGGCCGACAAAAACTGCCGTCTTTGAAACCGTCTGCCTTACCTGCTTGTGTGCGCGCGGCTCTTCTTGCGCTTCGTTTCCCGCTTTTTTTGTTGCTGTCGCGAGCTTGTGCACTGCTGGTTTTGTCGGCGGCGGCGGCGGCGTCTTTTTTGCATGTCTCGCGCCGGTTGAAAAGCAAGGGAAGGAAGCGTTCGGAAGCGCTGTGGCATTGACAGCAGGCAGTGGCTTTGAAGCAATCATCTACAAGTGAAGCCCGGCTGAAATCTAAAGCACGCGCTTGAGAAGAGGAAGCCAGTGGCGGCGGAGGCCCGTTCCCATCCATTGTTGCGCGGTGCACACCAAGTCTGGCCTGTCTGGGAGTGCTTGCACTCTGACTGCACCTCGCCGACGAACAGTCTCAGGTGGCGCATGGTCACCAGTGGTTGCTTGCTTTTGCCTTCATTTTCGTGTGCGATTTTATGCCGATGTACGGGTGCCGGTGTGGGCCTTTAGTCGCAGCCTCTGTTTTTCTCGCTCAACAGGCCCGTTTATGTGGCTCGTGGAATCCCCATATAGGTGATTCTGATTCACTTAGTTCGCGCTGCTCGAATATTATGTGCGCCACAGTTTGTTGACGGCACTGGTCACAGGAGTGGATGACAGAAAAGTCATCAAAGAGCCCAGATTACATCCAACTTCCCCACCCGTCATGTATCTGCTGAAATATTTTAGTATTCTCTGATAAACCCTCCGTGTAAGCCCGCTGCGCCATCTGGATGCTTCACATGCCTTTTGCACTGCGACCGGCGGAAGAGAAGCCGTCCTGCTTCTCTCCAGCTGTTGTTATGTTGTATGCGTTGTAGTTTTTTCTAAGCCCTATGTTCCCATAGTTAGTAACTGCGGCATTCCTCTAGCGTGCCCGCTGTTTGTGTGGCAGTCCTGTTGTCTGGTGGCCTTCCTAGCCGCCTAGCGTCACGGCGAGTTCTCATAGTCGAGCCTTCAAAAGCGGCTCCTTTATCCCACGTTGAGGCAGCATGGTTTCGCGTTCGCGTCGTTCAGCCCATGCTGTTCGGCGGTGAAATTGTCCGCGGCTTTGTACTCTCGATTTCGTTCAGTGTTCTGGCCATCGCTCCGTGTCTGGAAACAAACGAAAGACACACAAGAGGTAACCAGGGGGGAGACATGGCAGGGGAGGACAAGGAGAGTTTAAGTGAACGCGGCCACAACGTTCACGCGAGGGAAACCGCTCGTATTGCCACAGTGGGAACCTCAACGGCGATATGCAACTGCCTTTTTTTTTCGTGTTCTTTTCTTCCTCGCGCGTTTCTCCTTCCCCTCTTTTTCTCTTTGATGCCCCATATGTATGCACTCCCTCTCTCTCAGTCGGGCGAGAGATGGCCGACGAAAAGAAGAAGGAAAAAAATAGAGATGACAGGAATAACATTGCCCCCGAAAGCGTGGTTCCCACCGCCGCAGAAAGACCCAAATGGCCAGGCTTGTTTCTGACCCCTCCGATTTCCTCGTTTTCGTTCGCTGCCTTCTTTCTTCCCTTTTTCTTTTTCCCTCGACACTTTCTACCCTCCCTGGGATCCCTCTCCTGGCTGACCATGATTCATGGAGGCCGAGCCTGGATGTATACACGGGGTGCAGTCGTTTGTCTCGCTTCAACAGGCCCGTCCTCGTGGGCCCGTGTAAAGACGCCTGTCGGGTGCTGCGGCGTAACGTGCTCTTGTGTCACGGGCCACTGGTTCGCCCTCTGCCTTGTCTCGCCACGCAGGCGTGGCCGCCGTCTTCGCACACCGGTCGGATCGCCGCTTTTCGCGCGGCGGCCGAGACGTGCCGGTCGCCGTGTTTCGCTACAGGCAGGCTTCTCTCGGCACTGTCGCCACCGAACGGGAGCATACAGTGGCGCGGGAAGGCGATGAGGATACCCAGGGATGTCATGGCGCCACCTTATAACACGAGTAAACAAGCCCTGGACGCACTCGGGTGCCGTGTTCTTCATTGACCCGTGCCTTCGCCGTTCATTACGATGAGGATTATCGTAGTCATCATCGCAATAATACAAGATAAGTGCCCTGCAAGTCAAGCGCCTCTCACGTTGACATCCACTCACCGCTGTCTTGACCCAGCCGCTGCCACACCGTGTCCTCGCAAACTTCCTAACCTCTTCACTCCACCCGATTCTCTGCCACCCTAGACTGCGCGTAACGAAGGTGCACGGAGGCAGTATGTTGCTATCTGAGAGCTTTGTTTGTTGAAAGTGCCTCTAGCAAACGTAAAGCAGCTGCTATCGACAGCCATGCACATGTCATAACTTTTCCGAACACGGAAACCACCTCAGTAATGCTGTACTTTTTGGCTGCCTGGAAGTGTGGCCTGGCAGTGCCGTGTGCGCTCTGCAGATTGCTCATGGGAGTGCAGCGCGCATCTATCAGATCGCGGCTGAATGTTTAAATTGCCAAGAAATTAATAATTTCCGTCGCATCCGTGTTCTGAAGCTTCTGCGTCTACTTGCACATCACGATATGGGCAACCGAAATACGGTAACTGGAACGTCGTCTTTTTATTCCTAAAGGTGGCAGTATTTTTTCTGTAAGTGGTACTGTGCCGTACATTTTATTCTAAGCCGTGGTCCAGTGCCAATCAAGGCGCTCTATGGCTCTTGTAAGAGGCAACCTGTTCATCTTATTCCGAAGTGATAATAAAGTTTGGTGAACGAGATTCTATAGGTCAAATTCTAAAGTGCTTCGATTACAAAAGTGCGTCATGTACGTTGTGTCATGTCCATTGCGCCATACTGTTGGGTCGCATACCGAGCACAACTGCTGTCATAAGAGCAGCAGACCGCGATCTTCCGCGAAGAGATGGCGAATGGCAATACTTACAGTAGTAATGCGTTTTGTGTTCTTTTTTTGTGTCTGTGGTAGAGTGGGTGAAGTGCGCAAAGGGGTCACTGGTCGTGTTTCGTAATTGCTATTACAGCGGCTGCCCGCAATGGGTTTCTCTAATGACATAATAGCATGGTTTGCGCTCAAGATGACGGATGATACACTCATCACGCACAGGTATACTCGTAGCTGAAATCGTACATACTCATTGATCCATGACAGGCACGTATCCAAAGAAGTTCCTGAGCCCCCCTCCCCCCTTTCTCCCTGTTCTCCTCAGTGCTCAGCCAGCTGCCAGTATCACCCCCCACCCCCCACGTTAGCGACAAGAAATTACCTTGGGCCCCTCCCGAAAAAAATTTGTGGCTACGTGCCTGATCCGTGCGCACAACCCAGAGGCTCCTGTTCTGGTTCGTGCAGCGCTGGCCAAGGCGGAACAAGCGTGTAATTTAGTAGCAAAATTTCCTTCTGCCAATCAAAGACGGTGCTGTACAGAAAGCTCAAGAGTTGTTTTCGTGCGTGTTTATAAAAGCATCGCTATTCGCGCCGCTATCCATTAGTGCCATCCGTCGTCTTTAACGTTACGTGGGTTACTGAAAGAGTTGGTTGTGAATGTTCGCGCGCTGAATGCGTGGTGCATGCGATGGCTTTTTCTTTAAGTAACGTGCTTTCTTACAGTACTAAGAGGGAAACGAAACTGAATATCATCTTGGATTTACTAAGTATGAACTTACGTTTCATTAAAGGCACGCAAACCCGTGTGGACGTGGCCTCGGCAAATGCTGCTGATGCTTTTGAACACATCTGAATGAAGAAACTGGCTTCGCAGAGCTTGACACGCTCCAAATTGTTCCTGCTTTCTAACTTAGACTGAAACGAATAATGCGCGAGTTTTCGGTTGCCTCCGAAAGATCATTTTGAAAAGGGCATCTGTGGTGTCAAATTATAATGAAGAGCCGGTAACTTTCTGTGCAGTGTTAGTGATAACATTTTTTAGCCAGATGAGCCTAAGGATTTTCGTACTTTTCAAAAGAGCAGTCTCGTTTTACTCTTTCGTACGCTTCAGTGCTTTCAGTTCACTGTAGAGGTTGCCGAGCCCGCATTACTCAACTTTTCTTTATTACTGATAAGTGGAAAACAAATCTTGACTTTTTCTCTCCGTTCGTCCCTTGTATCTGTGAGTAAACTAGCTTTCATGTCGGCCCGTTAAAAAGTCGTCGAAGCCATCGGAATCTCTCTCTCTCTCTGATTTTCGTTGTTTCGTTTTCCTTTTTCCTGACAGAGAGATGGAGTAGGCATGTCTCTCCTGAACCTAGTGGCCAGCGTTGAGTGCTTTCTTGCTCACTTTTTTTTTTCTCATCTCCCCATTGTTCGTGCTTGGCGTTGCATTAACGTCTGAACGGAAAGCCAGGCCGTGCGTACGGAAATATAAATAAATAAGCGCATGCAATGCCTGGCGTGTAAAAAAGTGCAAGAGGGCGAGAGAGGCAGAAGAGAAAGACTTTTTTTTTTTGCCCTTGTCTGGCTCTTTTCGTTGTAATGGCCGGTGGTGTCCCTCTTTTCTTTTTTTTTTTTTTTTTGGTCCCCTCTGTCCAGCTCCCTCCTCCCACGCGCGTTATGTGCTCCTTTTCTGTCCCTTTTTCGGGCCAGTGCCTCTGCTCAGACTGGAGAACAATATCGATTTTTTTTCGCCGCGAGCGGGAGGGAGACCCCCTCCTCCCGTCCGGCCCCGTGTCGTTCGGTGGCAACTTGGTGGCAGACAGCAGCAGCCGAGGGAGAAGGATGACTGTACGCGCGCGCTGCCGCCGCCGTTTGGCGCGCTTTAAAGCGCCGCCATCTTGACTTTGGCCACCGGCGACGGGCTGCGTCCGCCTGCCGTCTCCTCTCGCCGTTGGGCTGCTGCCGCCGGGCGAGAGCTCCGGCTTGGACGCCCGAGCGGCCTCGCTTGGCCGCTGCGTGCGAGAGAGGCCTGCTGCTGCTGCCCATCGGCGTTTTTAGGCACGCAGCCTCGACGCACGCGTTGTCGCGGTGGTAACTTTTCGCGCCGTCTCTGTGAATACTCACCGTAACTGCGTTATCGGTTCGCGCGTCCTTTCCTGGGGGGCCACGATTTTCCGGGATTTGGCGTTGCGCCCCACCACCGAGCGAAAAATAAGCCCATCGAAACGCAGCTGGCCGCCTTCGTTGACGCAATCCTCAGGACATTAGATTGCTGACCCGAGTGCTAAGGTTTAATACCTAATTACCTGCTGGGAATGTGGCTGCGTTCACTGGTGGCATCTCTTCGCATAGCAGGGGCGCTTAATGTTGTCAACGCGCCGTCATCACACCTTCGCGTCTGAAGAGTATGCGGCTGAAGCTTGTAAACTGCCCCCGTGGGTGAAGCTCGCCAGTATTGGCTGTTTTTACCATGCATACTGCAATTAAATGCATTTTTTCACTTTTGGCGTTCGTTGTGATGAATGGGACTCCTATTTTTTTTTTAGCTGAAAAACTACCTCTCAAACTACTTTTAGGCGGAATTTTCGGGTCCTACAGGAGCAAAACATCCATTTTACTACTTTGCAAAGCAGTGAGCTGATGTGTATAGTTTCGTGTATGTTTCTACGTGCAAGTGTTTGTGGTTTGGCTAGGTAAGGTAAAACGTGTCCACCAAAACTTTCACTCAGCATCAACTCTTGTCATGAACCATTGAACATCACAGTAAAATTTCTGGTGTGAAGCTGTCATATGGAAGGCGCTTACCTGCCGGCTTTACATATCGATCGCTTTTAAATATTAGTTCTATAGAAAGTATCGTGGGGGCAAGGGGGGGGGGGGTATAACTGATTTAGTGCAGTTTCCAAATTCGGCAAGCAGGTAGGAACATAAATAATGTGGTTTCGGTGCAGATTAGCGGCGACATACCTTTTTTCAGTGCTGCAAATTTACGTATTGTAGATATTATAACGAAACTAGGGCAAAAAGAAATATTCAGTTTGCTTCCAGTACAAATCAAGGAGTGGACGCAGCCGTTTGAAAATCTCAATAGAATAGGACTTAGTAGCAGTCGGCAGCAAAAATTATACGTTAGGAGTTAGAATTCAGACCATTGTCCTACGAACGTTATGCTTGCGCATCGAAAAATTCCGTATCAGATACCTATTTAGCGAGCGTGTAATATTAGCCAATTAAATATATAGGTTGTCAGCAAAGTCGTCGCGCCGTAATACTGCCGCGGGCAGCTGTTGCTTAACTCATGTTGCGTGTGCTTGTACTGCATGAAATGGAGGACGCCTTTGAGCAATGTTATTTCCTTTCTCAGCAGATCGTTGGGTCTAAAAATTAACATGCAGAAAACCATGGTAATGTTCAACAGCCTAGCAAGGGAACAACAGTTCACAATTGGCAGCGAGAGCCTAGAAGTTGTGACGGAATACGTCTACTTAGGGCAGGTAGTGACAGCTGATCCGGATCATGAGAGGGAGATAACTAGAAGAATAAGAATGGGGTGGAGCGCATATGGCAAATTATCGCAGATCATGAGTGGCAGTTTACCAATTTACCTCAAGAGGACAGTGTACAACAGCTTAATCTTACCGATACTCACCTATGGGGCAGAAACGTGGAGGCTAACGAAAATAGTTCAGCTTAAGTTAAGGACAACGCAGCGAGCCATGGAAAGAAAAATGATAGGTGTAACGTTAAGAGACCAGAAGCGGGCAGAGTGGGTGAGGGAACAAACACGGGTTAATGACATCCTAGTCGAAATCAAGAGAAAGAAATGGGCTTGGGCAGGACATGTAATGCGAAGGCAAGATAACCGCTGGTCCTTAAGGGTAACGGAGTGGGTTCCAAGAGAAAGTAAGCGTAGCAGGGGGCGGCAGAAGGTTAGGTGGGCGGATGAGATTAAGAAGTTTGCGGGCATACGATGGGTGCAGCTGGCAAAGGACAGGGTTAATTGGAGAGACATGGGAGAGGCCTTTGCCCTGCAGTGGGTGTAGTCAGGCTGATGATGATGATGGTGATGATGATGATTTCCTTTCTCACCATCATGCCATAATGTTGGTTTCGTACACATGGCTGGAACTTTTTTTTTCTTTCATATTTTTGGTAGCCAGAACTGGTGCCACTACTGCGAAGGTCTAGCTGTTGGCATGTGGCACAGTAACCGACCCGTTCTGCTTTTGCGCTTGACACTGCGGGCATAAATTGCAGGTGGGACCAATTGCAGACACATTGCAGGTGGGACAAATGCAATAATGTTCATCCGTACGTAGTGTTTGGAACACCACGTAGGACCGCAATCAGTCTGGGGTGTATTTTACAGAGATTCCGCCTTCGTTCGGTTCTTTTGTCAATGAGTGACGTATGGGTGGAAGGGTAAATCGAGGAATTGTTACAAAATACGGCCCCTGGACATTCGTTATGTGTCACGCTGTCGGTTTGGTGCGCTCACTATACCGATAAACCACGACCGATGAAATGGGCGTGATGAAATACTTCACAAGTCCTGTGGTGGTGAATTACCAGCAGAGGATGAAAACTCCACGGATCGCATGCGTTGTGTGCTAACGAGACATGAAATCGGCCGCGCGCAAACGGTTGGCTACGTGCGCGGCTGCTCGCAATTTCTCACTGGCTTTTTTTTTTGTGTCAGTGCGTGTGTGCGTGCGAGACTGGGAGAGCTTTTACTTTTGCTTATTAAACCTCAAGGTAAATACATTTTAATATCATATTTTGTTAATAATTCTAATTAACAAGCGTGATAACGTGTTACTTGAGCTTCTTTCCAGCAACAGTCCTTCGCAGCAGTCAGTATTGCCAGTTATTCATCAGACACAGCAACCATGAGCACAAAATTATGCTGGCACCAGTTTTCACTGTTTTATCTTTTTTATTGCAAATTAATTTAAAGATTTCCATTTCTGTCATCGTAACAAACACGGAGCCATTGAGCGCATTTCACTGACTCAATGTGAAAATAACGCTTGTCGATGGCTGCCGCATTTCAGTGAGGATCAGGTGCAGGGACACCGATGCGTACTGAATCTTTGGCGCACGTTAACGAAGTCTGTCTGTGTTCGCATTGCATTCGGACTGCCAACTATATGGCGGCCGCCATAGACCGCGATGCTGCATTCGGACTGCCAACTATATGGCGGCCGTCATAGACCGCGATGCTGTTGCCTGATGCGAGTCAATACGATTCTGGGTACAAAAACCAAATGTCTACATTTTTTTAACCTCCTCAACCAGTGGTCATTGAGAGCTACTTTTTAATTCCGTTTTATTCGGTTGCACATGCACGCTCACTAATGCTGCTTGTGAAACATCCTCGATTGTGATAATTAGACGTATATTATACTTCAGCGCAACTTTGCACTTGTCTCTGGTTACATGTTTTAGCATGTTTGTAATTCGTAACCCAGACTCTTGCGTGTGCACACTAGCAGAGAAGAGTAGGGCGAAGCACTGTAAGGCATTCGTGTCTTCGCCGGAAATAAGGTAAATAAGATTTAGCAGTGTAGTTATCATGCATATATCGTTCACACGTCCGCGCGATAAACGTCTACCCGTTCTCATGATTGCGCCTAGGCAAAAGCAGCGGATCCGCAAACACGTGCTGTCGCACTCATGAAAGCTGCATGGTGGCTTGCGGCCGTTGATAGCAGTCATGCTGCCATTAAAAGCTTATCGTCCGGTCACGAAGTGTGGAGAAAACGCTCCGTAGGTACCGGTACACGATGGAAGTGACGGCGGCTAAAGCTTCATTTCGGTCTGTCTGATGCTTTGGGGATAACTTTCGCATTAATTCACTTCCTGTTACCTGTCTCATTTAAGTTTGCTTCTTGAAGTTGATTGTTCTGCTCAGGCCCACTCTGTCCCCGTTTCGTCAGAAACAGTGCGTCATTAAAGAAAGGCAGAGAGGCAAGAGAATTCCATGTGCTTTTGTGAGCTCTTCCTTCTGGAATACCGGACAAAACACTTATATCTAACGTGAACCAAGGTTACTCGTTGTTGCATGTGCCAGATAACGGTGGGTTTTCATCGTGCAATGTCAGTCTGACTTTTTTGCTGTTCTGCTCTGCGCATTAGAGTTCTGCCAAATTTATAAACTTGGTTTTCTTTGCTTAGGATAATTGTTTATACGGCGAGACTTTGCTGTGCCAACAGCGCTTTTGCACTGGGGCGCTCGTTGGAGAGCTTTCTTTATTGACAACCTGTCAAAAGGTTGTCATTCACATTTCGAGGATGACATAATATTTCGCTTGTCTTTATTGTATTGTGACATACAAAGCAACGTTTTAATATTTAGCAGATTAGACGGCACTGCTTTTTGAAGCGCTTTTGAGAGAAAGAGCTAGTAATTTTATGCTACGAGCGCAAGAAGGTAACCCATATTATTAATTGCGCCGTAAGTTATGCAGCACCATAACGTCTTGTCCTGAGCATGGACTCTCCGTATGTATCAGTTTACACTAAAATACTTTATTGATTATAATACTTTATTAAAATGCTTTATTGATTAAAGAACCTTAAGTTGTCAAAGTTATCCGCAGCCCTCCACTACGGCGTCCCTCACAGCCTGAGTCACTTTGGAGCGTTAAAACCATAAACCAAACCAGTATTTGTCAAAGTGCCTTTCTCCCTCATAGGCATTTCTGCAGCACTTGCGTTATGGGCGGACTCGCCACGCGTATTCTTCATTCTGTCTGGGTTGATGCTCTCTGCGCTTATATCTTCCGCACGGTTTCGCCACACTCTAAAC
This sequence comes from Amblyomma americanum, assembly GCF_052857255.1. Taxonomy (NCBI): domain Eukaryota; kingdom Metazoa; phylum Arthropoda; class Arachnida; order Ixodida; family Ixodidae; genus Amblyomma; species Amblyomma americanum. Next base: position 134,535,445 of record NC_135497.1, on the reverse strand, counting down.
AGAAAGTAGTAAAAGGAAGTAAGCTGTCCTGTAGTGCACTCCTTTTTACGAAAGGGAGTACGCAAGAGGACAGCTCACTCTCTTTTTACTCCCACATAGGCGTATTCTTGTTTGGGGTGTAGGCATAAAACCATTGTGTAGCGGCTGTTTGAAAAGCATGGCCAATCGCGAACGATACGCGCAGATATGTCAACGCGTCACGTTCGGTATGCACTTCAGGCGACCATCGCAAGGAAGAGGGCTTTAAAATCCATCTTGAGCAGCGCGTATGCACCTGTAGGGTGTTTGCAGCCCGGCGTATCGTGGAGGCGATGCATTTATGGTACGCAACTACTGTGTGGCGGCATGGTGGTTCAGGCGTGTGTGGCCTTATAACAGGTCATTTATCAACTTCTGTTTTTTCCCGCAGAAGACGATGCAGTGAGTGGCGACGCGTATTGTGAAGTGCGTACCGGACAATGTCCAGCGTCCACGTGTAATGCGATCCGGCCGCTGCTGCTGTCTCGCTTTGCCGTGCGGAATTACACGGCACAGCTAGAAGCTCCGCGCTGCGGTGGTCGCTGGCAGCCGCGGTGAAAAAAAGAAAGTCACCCCGAGGGAAGAAAATCGCCCTCTCCCTTTTCATTTTTTTTTTACACTGGCGTCTTTCTTCACCGCGGGCCGTAATGGCGGCGCGAAACGCAATTAAGAAAGAAGGTCCTGACGAGATGATGTCGGACGGAGTGCCAAGAGCAGCAGATAAAAAAAAAAAAGCAAACGAAGGATCAGGGACGCAGGGCGGTCCACGGCGCACGAAACAAGTAACGTCGCACTCACTGCAGCACCGTGGAGCAGCGCACGCCTCGGGATGCAGCGGCCGAGAAAACACAAGTAAAAGCTTCGCTCTGATTGGAGGAGAGCGCCCCCGTCGCTCCGCCAATTACAGAAGATCCCAATTATTCGAGCGTCAACGGTTTCACAATTCTCCTCCTGTCAGACGCAGGAGACGTTTTCCTTCCATGGTTCCTTCCGCCCCTTCCTTTTACTTGCCATGCGTACCTCGATTTCTTTTTCATTTTTTTTTTCGTTCCGTCAGATATCCTGTACTTTTTCCTCTCCGTGCTGCTGCCATGCCTGCTTTTCCGTTTCGCCCTTGCCCTCCTTTTTCCAGGGCTTTGCATCCCGCTCTTTTACAGAGGCTACCGTGTGCAGCGCGTGTCGTGGTGGGTGAACCTTTTCTCTCTCTCTCTCTCTCTCTCTCTCTCTCTCTCTCTTCATCCCCCCTGTTTCCCGTTTTTTTGAAGAATAGTGTTTTATCTGTCACATTGAAACGACAGTGACAAATGGCATTGTGCCTGTCCGTTTCTCTCTCCGGGCCGAGGAAGGTGTTTTTTAATGGTGCCTTTACTTTCTCTTCAAACTCCAAATTATCTCCCTGTCGCCTCGCCCGTGCGACTGCTATACCGTCCTCCTCTCCAGCCACCGCCCGCACGCTCGTTTCTGGTTCTCTGGTTTGTCTCTCTCCACTACCGCATTTTTCATGTTCTCCTCTCCCCCCCCCCCTTCCCCCTACCGCTCTTCTTTGCTTGTGTTCTTGCGTCCGCGTTGAAAATGTTAATGCTCTGACAAAGTCTTTCCAGAAGTTGGAACTCTGTCAGGAGCACACAAGTTCTTGAGACTCTGCTTCGTAAGTCTTGGAATCCGCGCGCCGAAGTCACTCTGGTTCGGATGTTATGCCCGTGGCCATCTTGACCGCTTGTAATTTCTACCACTCTTTCAACGGCTCTGCCCGTACGATCTGTGCATACTTTTTAAGTTCATCAAGTTTGGTTGTTCTACTGTTCTCATTATCTTACTGCTGGCGTGCAGTGCTTTTTTGTTTTTTAACCATTATTTGAGGTCCAAGTTCAACTTTGGGCTGCGGGGCATCCGTCTGCAGGTAATTTTTATTCTTGGCCTGTGGATACAAGTACTTTTGTTTTGACGTAGTCTAGCTCAGTTCAGTTTCCTGGATGCAAGTGTAATTGTCCAAGCGTTTGTGCACCGGCCTGCTGGTAGGTGCGGCAGCTCAGTGCTATATCAACAAATCTGTGCCTACGGTAGTTCTAGTCAGAGCCGTATTTAGATTGGCGTGTTCGCTCAAACACTGTGCAGGACATCGCACAGAAATAAAGCCTCGTTATAGGTACAACGCTTCGAATTATAAAATTAATTGCATTCTTTGATAGTTCAGTGCTTGTCTGTGTATTTACTAGCAGTAATTTAATTAAACTTATTTTAAAGGTATATTTACGGCAAGTGTTTGTAGAAGCTCCGCCCATGAATTATGTGCTGAGTGGTTGAAGGAGTGTTACGTGCCAAATCAACACTGGCCTATGAGGCGCGCAGCTGTACAAGGCTCCGTATTAATCTGGTAGACCGCTAGAAGAAAAGCTAGCTTGCGTATGTACCCAGCAAAAATGTTCGCTTTATGCCGTCTTGTTCCTGTCTTTTGTTTTGTTTTAAATATGAAGTGTCAAAAAGAGGTCCGTATTTTTTTTTTTTTTCTGTCGCCTCTAGATACCTAAAAACCATGTTAGGTAAAACAAATATTCTCTGTCGTCGGAAAGAACTATGGGCTTAACCGGCAGGGAGGGAATAATTCTTTCCGCTGAGCAGAATGAATGTTTTCGTTTTTGAAATGTGGACAGCATGCGTGTAAAAGGCGTTTATAGAAGGCGTTTTTCTTCTGGTAGGCTTTCCTTTGTCCGGCGCGATGCCTTGCTCGGCATGTTCCTTTTGTGTCGGTGTTCTATTCGGTTGTCCTGAACGCGTCTCGAAAAATTCTCTACGAATATTTTCTGCGATAATAATTGCTGTTTGTGTTTCATGCGGGCAGTGGTCCGTAGCAGTTTTTCTTTATTTCAATTATTTTCAATATCTCGCCGTGTTGATATCATTAAGGACGTCGAAACAAGTGGTCCCCAGATCAATGTCCGTGCCTTCGTCACTCGCGACCAGTCGCGGGACGTCGTCACTGCCGGTATGCTTTACGACGGAGGCTCCATTGGCTCGAGACGCGTGCAGCGTTGTGCATGCTGTGTCCTCTGGTTCAGTGAGCTGGTCCTGGCGTCAGGCAGCGGAGTGCTTTTCGAGTTCCGGGTGGCGGCCACCAGAGAAGGAACGGCCTTGGGAACGGAGTGGGCTCCGCTGAGGAGCACGAGCCATCGACCGACCGGGCCGTCAAACCTGAGCGGGGTCAGGGTCGAGGTCGCATGCCGAACTACGCGGCTTCCTTTTTCAACTGCCCTGCACTCGTCGCTCTCTCTGTATTTTTTTCCTTCCCCGCTTCTTCTTCGCGTCTTTCTGCTCGCTCTTCCCCCTCTGTTTTGATGCGGCACAGACCGATTCGTCTTGGCGTCGGTGACGCAACAGCAGCGGCTTCTGCGCGGGCTTCCTGCGCACTTCCGTTCCCAAGTGGACGGCCGCTTCGTGTGTGTGTGTGCTGCTGCTGCTCCGTTTCCTCGCTGGTTGTGTGCGTGCAGCTCGCGTGCCGCCACCGAGCACCGCTCTCGGCGGAAGGCTCTTTCTTCGCAGCGGCGTCCCCTTCTTTCTTCTACTTGGCGGTGAAGGGTAGAAAAAGGCCGAGCCCCGTCTGTCCGTGGAACACGATATTGGCGCTGTACAGCCCGCCGTTTCCCGACCGATCAGCAGCGCTGTTGACCGCATCAAAAGGCTTCGCGGGGGGTATACGAAGCTGACAAAGAAAGTAACGTCTTCAACGCACGGCGGCATAGGCTTCCTGGAAAGTGCACTTCACTCTTACCGGATGTGCTCGGCAGGTAAACGGAGCGTTTATTTTTAATCGCCGTCCTGTTTGGTTTCGTCCTCATTGTGTACGGATTCACATCGATCTTTGGACGAAACTCGTGGTTTCATTTTTGTCGCTCTAGTCCGTCACTGTTCGTGTCGTTTATCAATAGTGGACGATTGTCGAGGACGCCTAAATCTTCCATAGACTGCAGACGCATTCATTTCTGGCTTTCGCGTTGTGTACTTCCTGGCCGGGAAGCGTTCCTTTCTTTTTATTTTCCCGCCGGCAACCTTTGCTTGTGATGCCAGAAAAGGTTTCTGGGTGGGCGAAATTTAAGGACGGCCCCTGGCTCGCGGTGGCCTGCGCATACGCCAGGAGCGGCCGCTATTTGGGCGCCGCCCCCCGTGCTTGCCATTGGCACGGCGCGCTGTTTCAAACGACCCCATTTTGCGTTACGCTGTAGTAAACAAAGCCTCGCGACGCCTTCGAGTGAAGCGTTTGTTCTTCGCCCCTCTCACTCACCCCCTCTCCGCTGCAGTGGACCGCGCCCGCAGGCAGGCCCTTGGCGCGAATGCCCCTTCTGTGTCCGGAGGCGGGGGGGTGCGAATGTGTGCAGGCACGCGCGCAGTTTAATCGTTCGTACCGGAAGGCCATAATAAGCGCCGGCGACAGCGCGCCGTGTTGCACGTTTGTCGCGGCGGCCGCAACGCGCGCTTTCGTTCGAGGACGACGCCATTTTCGGGCGGCGTGTTTCGTTCCGCCAGGAGCGAGTAGCGGGAAAAAGCAATTCCAGGGCGCAATCGCATTCGCGTGTGCTTCGTGCAAAAATTTTGCCGCCCCTCCCCCCTGTCCTCTCCATTTTTCAAGAAGCGTGCTGCGCAAGCTGTGCGGCCCGCTCTGGCCGCCACCGCTGCGCTGCGGGGCGGACATGAAAACAAACTCCTCGCGAGTAAATACGCAGCCGTCGGGCGCGCTCGGCAACAACACGCAATAAAGTGTGTTTTCGCAGCTGGAATATCGACCCGACGTGTTATTTCGCGTTCAATTTGTGCGGGACGGGGAAATTTGTAGTTTTGCTTTCGCAAACCGCCGCCGCTGCTCGTTTCCAGCCGGCCAAGACAAGAAGAGAGAGAGTGGGTGGGAGGGGAAAAAAAAAAATCTCTAGAGTGAGTGCGTCAGAATCTTGCAGGGGAGGAACTGGAAAGCGCTAAGGAAGGCACCCCTCGCTGGTGGGGCTCCGGGGGGGAGGCCGCGTCTTGGCTGCTGTACACTTTTGCAGGCCCTGAGATGTGCGGGATCGAGAAGACTTTCTGCCTGAGCTTTTCGCCAGCCGACCCGAACTGCAGTCGCTATTTACATTTTGCGAATTTCGAGCCGGCCAATCGCGCGTCGCCGCTTTAATCAACACGAGTCGCTATTGGCCCGTACCTTTCTCTTATGTTAATGCTCGAACCGGGAGATCGCCCTTCGTTTCTTTCACTGCGACTTTGCTTAGCGCGCGCGGTGCGGGCGCCCCAGCTGGCTTGGCGCGTGTGCGTCATGCGTGGCTGGCTGTTTCTCTCTTGATGCGCCCTTTACGAAGCGCGCTTTCCTTGCCACGCTTTCTCTATTTTCCTTCATTTCAGGCTTCGTCGCACGTGGCTTGGGCGCCAGATTGCATGTTTTCAGTATGCCAACGTCTTGCCCGCGCGAAAGTGCAATATCTAGACAAGTGTGGGTCAAGCTGGTTTTTTGAAATGCTTAATAATCTTTTAACGTGCCGCCGCTTGACGTCATATGCTTGCTTTTTTAATTTTAATCTTGCTTTCGCTACGGATTAATTTGTTGTCTCATACTGTTGGTGTCGTTAAACACACACACACACACGCACACGCGCACGCACGCACGCACGCACACACACACACACACACACACACACACACACACACACACACACACACACACACACACACACACACACACACGCACGCACGCACTCACTCACTCACTCACTCACTCACACTCACACACACACACACACACACACACGCACGCACACACACGCACACACACACACACACGCACGCACACGCACGCACACACGCGCGCGCACGCACGCACGCGCGCGCACACACACACACACACACACACACACACACACACACACACACACACACACACACACACACACACACACACACACACACACACACACACACACACACACACACACACACACACACACATCGTATTTTCGATTTAAGGGCCTATAAAATTGTGCCCGTTATTTGTGCGTTGGATTCCACTGCTAACCAATTATCTATGAGCCCTTTTCGTCTAAAGCAACTTATTTGTACGCTTCGAAGAAGGAATGTACACTCGTGACTTACGTTCAGACATTAAACTAGGGTTGGGCACCAAGAAAGAACAACAGGTGAGATTTGGTAGGCCCAGTTCTATCCTATTGTATACGTATTTAAAGCTATACGCTCTGTCTCACCAAGATGTGGCAGCGTTGTGGAAGCGACAGCTTATGTCACTGAATCAAGGGCCAAATTCTGGAAGCTGTTCGAGCAGAAGACTGGTCCGTGACTGGCTCGCGTTCGCGACTTCGGCAATCAGGGCCGCTCGACGTATGATACCCAAGGAGCCGCCCAGCCGGACTGTTTCGGGAATGCGATCTTTATTTGGGGCCGACCGCTGTGTCATCCTTACCGCTGCCACTTCATTGTAAGGCAGAGCGCAGTAGAGGTCTAATGGTTGCATATACCCCTGTCACACGGACACTGTAAAGGTACTTTGAACTAATGCTCCATTACTCTAAGGACGAACGCGCGCTGCCACACGGACGCGCCAAATGACACCTAGCTCAAAGGAGCTTCGAAACAAGGCAGCTCGAGTTCGTCCTTTAGGCTTCAAGGGAGTACTCTCTCTCCCAGCGAGTTAACAGCATAAATAAATTGAGAAAAGAAACATTCAATTTTCATTTTATAAATTCACTTCATAAGATTAGTGGTGTTTTAAAATATAAGATGGTCATTTGTTTTGTGGCCGTCTCACCACGCCATACTCTCGTTCGAGATATACGAGCGTCACGGTAGCCACGGTAAATATGCCGCCATGTCGGCCATGTTGTTTGTTGTTTGTTGCTTTAACATAATACGGTTATAAAACTAATTTACTAAAAAAAATGTGGCATTTCTGTATTTACATGTGCAGTGAGGTTCGCAATTTTAATAACGCTTTTCGCCGATGAGGGCGCTAAAAACTTCTTGCGAAGGTCGTTCCGCGACCGTGTATAGCACGGACGAACTTCCTTGAAGTAGTGCTCCTTTGGGAGCATAAAGGAGCATTAGTTCAAAGTGCCTTTAGAGTGCCCGTGTGACAGGGGTATAAGATACATTTTACTGTGTTAAGAGATTAGCGCTAAAAGCAGAGACAAAGGACAACGGAGGAGACGCATGGGACAATTAACAGGTGCTGTTACAAGCGCTGTTCATGTTTCCACGTGTTCTTTTTTTTTTCACTCATGGGCGAAGTATATGGTTACCGTTTTGCCAAGCGTATCAACGCATGCGAAGCCTACTGCACAAACACTAGGGAGAGAAGTCTTATCCTTTGCCGACATAATGAGCCGGGTCAGCATGTTTCATTTTTGGTGGCAGCGTTGTTTACAAAATTGCGGCAATCGCTGGCGCGTTCCCCTTCCAAAGCGCCGTCAGGGGCCACCCGTCCTCATCCGCGCGAGGTGCTTCGCCTCAGCGACACCGAGCATGCCGTGAAGCACAGCCCGCGGTGTCAGAGCGTCGCCCCGGCGTTGACGAGGCTTCTCGGAATCGCCCTTTATCGGCCGGCCCCGCGTCACCACTCCGAAGCCTGCCCTCGGGCTACGGTGCCGCCGAACGGAGGGGGCCGACGTGGTTAGCGACGGCGCTGATTCGCAGCCCCGGGCCCTATTTCGGGCTTGGCGGGCGGCTGTATTTGGGCTTTTCTAACAAAATGCGTCGGCCGTGATGAGCGCGCCGCCAGTGTGTGTGCCGCGCAGAATGCTACCGAGATTGCGTCTTAATACGTGTACATTGTGCGCCCCGTCTCATTGCGGCGGCGTCCTGGGGGCGCGCCTCGGCGCGTCGGCCGCTTGTTTTGGTAGCCTCCCGTCGGGCTTTTTGGAAACCGCGGCGGCTCGATTAGCGGCGAAACCTGCGGGCCTTATCGTTTCTGTTTACACACTCGCCATTTTTCCTCCAGCTTCATCCAAGGCGTCTGCGGTTGTCAAGGAGCTGCAGGGGGCGGGGGGGGGGGGGGGGGGAAGGGGCTGCCATCGAGGAAGGTGCTGCGTCGAGCGGTTTCAAGCCTGGCGCGGCAGCGCTCGCTTAATTTTACGTGAGCGGCAAAAATGCCGCCTCCCCTAGACTTGAGCAGTCCACTGTACAGTAATTTACTCTGACCGGACGCTCCACTCAGTAACGTGGATTTGAGACGACCAACTCAAGACGTGCGTATTTTGTAATATGTCAGTTGCTTTCGGAAACTTCCACTTAGGAAGTTTAGGTTTAGGTTTAAGGGGGTTTAACGTCCCAAAGCGACTCGGGCTATGAGAGACGCCTTAGTGAAGGGCTCCGGAAATTTCGACCACCTGGGGTTCTTTAACGTGCACTGACATCGCACAGTACACGGGCATCTAGAATTTCGCCTCCATCGAAATTCGACCGCCACGGCCGGCATCGGACCCGCGTCTTTCGGGCCAGCAGTCGAGCGCCATAACCACTCAGCCACCGCGGCGGCTCACACTTACGAAGTGTTGCGAGTTCAAGAAATGTTTATCCTCGTTTAGCCGTGGAAGCATGTTTCCTATCCATGCGAACTGGGTTCTGAGTCATGACGGGTGCTCTGTGGCCGAAACGTTGATGCGCAAAATGAACTAGCGGCTGAATTTCGGTGCGCAACGCGCAGGTAAAGCAAGCGAACAAACAAGCTGAAAACATTGGTGTATCTGCCTTCCAAGGCCAAGCTGCATTTGTGCCTGGAAGCCATGACGCTTCACAGGGCGCTACCGGAACGCTATTTTTTCTTCTTTTAAGAGCTTTACAGTATGGTCGCAGTACATATCTTGAGCTTCCTTTATTCGTTCTAATAAATAGTTTATTAAAGGGCCGTGTAGAATAATTTACAAAATGCAAAACCCCCGAACATGTTCGCCGCCCGCCAAGGACGAGGAGGTCACATCGGTAGTTGTACGGCCTCATCCCCTTACCTCGGTTGTTGTAGAAACGGTTGTGCTATATCTGTTATGACAGAATGCTTGATGACGTATCCTGTCCGAGACCTAGCATTGCCGTGTTCCCTTGTTGGCGAGTGCAAACCACTTCCCTATCTTTTCTAGTTTCCGCCTATTACTTGCGGAGATGCCAAAAACTACGCCTTAAACCAAGGAAATTTCTTCCCTCACGCAACTCTCGTTGTAAAAACCGGCCCATGCGCTGCGCGGCCGAATTCGGGGTTTTGAAAGACATGGATGTCCTTGAGGACGCAGACATTGCCGGCACAACTTATCTGCACCGATACAAAGCCCCGCAGTGCTGCGCAGTGGCGCGTAAGCAGTCAGGTTAGAGGAAAGAGCATGCAGCAAAAGTTTATTTAAAAATAAGTCGCGTCCGAAGAAGAAAAAAAAAACTCCAGTATTTTCTTTTAAGCGCCAGATGCTTACTGGTGGCAGCAGCCATGTTTTAGCGGCGCTTTGTCAGGCCATCGTCCAAAACTTTGCTGTATGATCGCAAGGTAAAAGAAAAAAAAAGCGCCAGTTGAGCCGGAAATCATACCTTCCACTTTTTGATTTCAATATTCTACCTGTCATCCATGGGCTCATCAGCACCATCATGAGCTCGGAGCGCGTGATGCTTATCACAGAAGAAGGGAACGCTCGGACCTTGTCGTGAGAATGACGTATTAGCACGCAGTGAATGTCGACTATGGCTGCAATTTTTGCCATTTAATTTCGCCTTTATACTTTCGGCTGAGGAATTGGCCGTGGTTTTCGCTTTCTTATGCTGTAACCTAAAGCTTCCAATTGAACATCATTGTTTGCGTAATTACTGACTTACGCCACGCCTTTCGGGCACAGTCATTTATTTCGACAAAGATAGTTTTGCTTCATTTTGCTAGCTTAGCCGTTGTATTCGGGCCAATGATTCTGGCGGTCTATGATGACTCTTGCGGCTTGTGTTCCCTCTGTCATCTGAACTCCATTCGGGTTCATCAACTAAGCACCTATCACGGTTGTCATTCCATGGTTCATATTTCCACTAGCATTTGCGCTTTGATTTCTGTCTCGTCATGCATACGTGCTTTATCGGCTTTTGTAGCTGTGTATTTTATACGCTGAAATGGAACGAGGTCAGATGGCGAGATCTCAGAGCATACTCTCACACAGTGGAAAATCAGACAAGGAAGAAACATGGGTCGTCTGGCTCGAGCACTAATTCTAGCAGGCCTGGTTGTGCTCATGAGGCGTCGACATTTGGACGATTAACTATGTCTCCCTGCGTTGGTTGCCGCTGCTTAAAGCCCTCTGTCAGCGTCATCTTCTGTGCGGCGTTCACTAACAATGACCTCGTCTGCCGAGCGGCATTTATCGCGAAGCAAAATTGCTTCATCCCAAAAGCAGAAATATTGTTCTTCGTGCTTTTCTTTTCTTCATTTCTCTTTTTTCTTGTAACGTGCTTGAGGCCTGGTGCGGGCACCTCAGCGCGAAAGGTCAGAAGGACTCCGGTCCTCTGGCAGTTTACTTTTTTCCCGCCGTTACTGTTTCGCACGAGTCTCGGAGTCCGCCCTCTTGCACAGATGACTCGAAGAACAGAGAGGGAGGAAGGGGAGGCGTCTGCGCCAATGGCGCAGTGCTCGTCTGTGCGTGCTTGGTTGTCCCGGGGCCGGCGTCCAAACACGCGTGCGCCCGGCAGTCGTGAAGCGGCGCCGCTCGCGTGCGCGTCTCCGTTTTACAGGCGCGCCCGTAGCCCATTGCCGGGGGACCGCGGGGAAGGCCCTTAACCGAATTACCGGTGGTATTACCACGAGCGGATGCGTGCGCCGAAACCCAATTCAACAATGGGATCCGCTTCTCGAGACGTCCGTTTTTTTTTTCCTTTTCTCGGCCGACCGCTTCAATGGCGCAAGAATGGCGGCCCGCGGGTTTGAGATGAAGAAAGGCCGCGCGCCGGATGAAAAGCAACCCAGGATGAGCGGACCAAGAAATATAATAAACCGAGCACCAAGAAGCGGTAAAGGAAGAAGAAGAGTCAAAAAAGAAAAAGAGTGAGCGTAGCGAAAAGAAAGATGCTCGGAAAGAAAGGAGGCACTGGAGGGGGAAAAAAATAACGACAAGCGCGCTTTGGAGGCACCGCGAGACCGAGGAATGGAGCCCCATCAAAAATCATCATAATAAACTGCGCAATTTCGATTGTTCGCCCGATCCAATAGGAAACTCGGCGTTACCCAACTGAACACGCTTCGCTTCCGTCACTCGCGCATCTCTCCCTCCATCCCTCCGCTGCGCAGTTTCTCTCCTTGGCGAACGTTTCTCGGAAAGGTAGAACGCGAAAGGAAACGCAAAAAAAGAAGAAGAAGCGGCGGCTCGCCCCCTTGCGATGTTGGCATCCTCTCTCCCGATTTATTTTGCGCCGAGCTTTTGAATTCCACAATTATCCACTGCCGGAGCTGCGGCGGACAATGGACGCCGAGGCACAAAGGGAGCCAAATGTTGCGCCGCTGAACGACTTCCAAACAGGAGAAAAGAAACAGGACAGGCCAGATGAGGGGTGTGGAATCGAAGATGAGCCGCAGAGGAGGGCCAAGCAAAAAGGAAAATAACAACCCGGCGAACCCACTGGGAAGGAAGGCGATTGGCTTAAACCTTCGACAGAAAAATTATACGTCGTCTCATCTGTCCCTTGCCGTTGTCTACGTTTTGTGCGAAAACTTGAACTAAACAAAAGGGTCGGCCAGCGGGCGTAGCCAGTCCAGCAGCCAGCATATAAGAGGGCCCGGATCGTACACAAAGGCATTGTGTTCACTCACAAACGCACGCACCAAAAGTAAAGCGCCGGGTGTAAAATTGATAATGCCCAACCGGCATCGGCTTTCATTTGGAGTTTTGAAATGCCGCGAGGTCTAAGTGGGAGGTGCTCACAGCAACAAACGCGAACGGCGTGGTGTACAGTGAGGATCATTGTTTTGGCCCGAGGAAGTAAAAATTCCTTCGAGGTTCTTGACGTTCTGCAGCACATAGCCTTTATCTGACTAACTTGACATTATGGAAAGGACATGTCGGTATGATGCCTTCAATTCATACCAAAGTTTTCTTATCTTGGTTCCTACCTGAAAAAGAGTGACCTGCAGTACTTCATTTAAACGTGCTGAAACGTAAAAATATATCAAAGACTAATATAAAGGCTCAGGTTATTTTCGCTATTCGAAAACCCTTGCCAGTACTGGACCTCACGTCACTCCTTCGATCACAAAATGCATTTGACTGTCGCAGTCAAATCTCTCCATTGTCTCTGAATTAGCTCTGCATCATCTTCCTGTTCTTCGGTATTGTCGCGGTATAGCGCTTGTCATAACACGTCATTGCGGCCAGCAGAATTTTCCTTACGCGTTATACTCCTGTCACACAGGCACGGCTTCCAACTCCCTTCAACCAATGTAGACATTATCAGGAGGGAGATGCGCCCTGGGTCACATGGCAGTACTTAGGGGAAGGAAGTTTAGAGAAGTACCTAGCGAAAGAAGATCTATCATCAGCCTCTAATGGTGAAGGGAGCATTCTCATATTCAACATGTTTTAATTCCGAGTGAGTAAATAACCTTTTTCTACAATAATTTTATCTTTACTAGAAATTAAATTAGTTTGCATAGCATAAAATACGAATTCTAGCTCGGTTAGTTGTGTTTAATTCTAGCCACTGCACTATACTCTCAAACTAGGCGCTTGGCGGTTTGCCTTGACTACGCCACTTTTGGTTGTTTTGTACTGTCACACGCATGCTCGCACCTCACATGTGTAGCCGTGTAGCATTCCTCCATGTCATGTAGCGCAACGAGCACAGCCTCCGCTAGCGAAACGTCAGAGCTGAATATTCGCAGAGTCGCAATCCATTGCACAGGCACTGCACAACGCCGCACATGGTGTCCACCAGAGAGGAGAAAAGCGCTGCGCTGAGAACATGCTCGTTGTTTTCTGCGAAAATGTTACTTCTTTTTAATGATGTGTCTAGATAATTACGCTTCTTTAGAAAAGAATTATCATTAACGTTTCAGTTTTGAACGTTTTTATTTTGTGCGTTTGTACCAAAAAACATTGGTTTGCACTAAATGAACAGCTCCTAATGAGCCCCTGGCGGCTTCTCTGAGAAGCCCGTTGCAGGCCGTGTGTCGCGGTGATAACTCCTCTGAGGGGAAGCTCCCTTGCGCTTCTTTAGATCAAGGAGGTTCAATATGCGACTCGGCTCGGCTGTGCGACAGGGGTATCACGGGCTATTTATTTCAGCATTTCGGCGCCTGAAGTGTGCCCAGCCAACTTGTCAGTCGCTCGCCCGGTGTTTGTAGGTCACACCCCAATAAGGCATAGAGTACTCGCTGATTGTTGCCGAACAAAACACGACAGCATAGTCGCTGAAATATTCTTTCATCGAATGTATCTTGAGCAACTTCTGACCGTTTCCGTCGCTTAGTTACATGACTCAAGAAAATGTCGGAAATAACCTAAAGGTACCAAAGAATCGACCACGAGGCCCGTATTTAAGTTGGCGCGGAAGCTGTCCGGTGGGGCTGACTTGCAAGACTATAAAATTAGCATTATGCCAACAGAAGTGGCAGACTGATTACAGTGACGTGCTGCAAGACAATGCTAGCTTCTAATGCACGCACTCTTGTGCATGTATAATGCAACAGTTTTTTTTTTTCTGCAATTATGTCCTGTTCTTTCCACTTGTCGCCCCGAGTAGTTAGCCCCGGCGACAGCGAAGACATAGTAGCTCACAGGAAAAACATTACAATTGGAGTGAAGTCAAATTGCATTATCCATGAGTTTTATGTGCCGCCAGTAATACTTCGGTAACAGATTCTTCTGTCAGTTACGTACTGCTGCAGTTTAGCTTGCATTTCCTATGGAGTCCTAGATCTTGCCTCGTGCACGAAAACCGCCTTCTTTACAGCACCTTGGTTTGTATATGCGCGCGCAACGGTTTTTTTTTTTTCAGAACTCATTTGCGACTAACCCTGGCCATTCTTTGGTCGTAGCCTTCATCATTGGCCCTTCATAATTTGCCCTTCATAAGTTGCCCTAAGGCTTCTTTCTTGCACGCAACAATTGATTTTTTTCTGAAGCGACGACCATTTTGGTTGTATGCCTAATTTGGACATTAGTTTTGGTCATGTTCTTTTGTAATGCATGAACTCAAGATTACATTCCTGTATTGTTCCGGCCTGTGAAGTTAATTTGATGTAAAGTTGTGCTCTGAATTGGGCACTTAGACATTTATTGTAAAATTTCTGGAGCAGTCCAGATGTTCGAAGTCGAAAGAGAGCTCTCAATTTCATACTTTGTGCATAGGGTCTCTCATCTAACATGAACCAATCGATGGTTTAAAAAACGACCGTTTTTTTTAGTCAATTAAACTGAAATTATATGATTGTCAGTAGTTTAGGGCAAGACCTGCCTCGGTAGCTCACTGGTCCCAGGGTCGCTTGTTCGATCCCGGCCGCGGCGGCCATATTTCGATGGAGGTGAAATATAAAGACGCCCGTGTGCTGTGCGATGTCAGCGCACGTTAAAGAACCCCAGGTGTGCCAAATTAGTTCGCAGCCCTCCACTACGGCGACCCTCATATCCCATGTGTTGCTTCAATACAGTTTCCAATTCAGAGCAAGCAGGAGTGCTAATTTAGTTGATTCGTTCTAATACTTAAGCACTTTACCCCGGCTGATATACGCGAATAGCTTCAATTAGGAAGTTGAATGTTAAAAGAAACCACAAATGGCGGAATCTTCGTTTCAGTAGATTTATTGCGAACGGCCTTTCTGCGCCCTGAATGCAGCGCGCGAAATCCGAAATGGTCGCTGCAGGAGCGCGTGTTTCGAGAGTTCCGCGCCCGACAGTGCGTCGCCTAAGTTAGCGCAGCCGCAGTTGCTATCCGTGTAACCGAGTGGCCAAAATCTTGTTCTCGAAGGTTTTGCGCGAATCCTTCAGAGATTGAAGAAAAAAATGACGTCTACACTTAAGCCCTCTATTGCCATTTGTAGCTGCTTTCGACACGCAGCTTCCTAGTTTAAATTGTTCGCTGATCTCCACTGCTTTAGAAAGTAACAACTCAATTTTAACTAACTAGTTGGGTCACTTTGAAATAAAGCGTTCATCTGCTAGGCTGTTGCCGACCAGCGCTGGTTTAACTATTTCCGCTGCGTTTACTAGGTCTTTTTATAATTATTGACTCATGTATGTATTACACGCATACACTTGTGTGACTGCGCGTGCACGCACAAACGCACACATGCACTCGCATTGTGCTTCGAAGGCCCTCCCGTAGCTTCCTCTGTGTTCCTGCAGAACCGCAGCAAGGAGCTCGGCTTGCGCCTACAATACCAACTGACGCTTCTCATAAAATCACTGACACACAATTTCATTCCCCTGCATTCATTCACGGTGTAGCCGTAAGCAGGATTATCCATGGCCTGCGTCGTGTACGGGTTCATGTCTTTTGCCGCTTCTAAAGAATATCGCTATGAAAGCCGAGAAACGGGCAACCCGCCCTTACTTCAGGACGAGGTTCAGTCTTCTACAGAAGGACACTCTGTATGAACGGCTTGGAGGTATGCAGAGATAGTGTACGTGGCTTGTGTCCGCATACGACAAGGGTGGGACCATGCACACTGCGAACCGTTCGAGGCTTCAAATGGAGCGGTCTTGTGGTAGGGTGGCGAGTGTCCTTTCACTTCTCTTTTCTGACAACGTAGCTCTCGTATTCTGTCCCGATTTGTCACCTGCGATGTGCCGTTACTGTCTTGAATCTAAGGTGTACTTATCTCCGTGCAGAAGTATAGTTACCTTGATATTAAAGCATGTACAAATTGGTGTCCGAAGTAGACGAAGCACCCGTCTGATATTAAGGTGCATTGACGTAACTCCTTGTAGAACTAGGTATAGGCGTATGCTGTGTCTGTTTGGGAGCCCTGCTTGCCGCACTTTCGCATTTGAATGCTATACGCGTCTGGTTTTTGAATTCGCAGGCTGCCAGTGCCCTTGATTCGTGTGTCCGTGTGTCGTTCAGTTTAGACCGGAGTAGTACATGCCTGAACATGTGCACCTATGTGCGCTTGTACAGAGAAGGGGAAAACCTTCGTTGTGGCCTTTTTTTTCGGCGCTGTTGAACATTTCAAACAACCGTTTTCGCATTTCTGGAGATGGAGAATTCTTGAGAATTAGGGAGTTTCGAATGAAATGGTCGCCATGTGTCGGTTTTAACGTCTGTAAGGAGAAACTGTCTCGAAATGATCACTCTTTTGGTTCACCTTGTTTTTCAAGCTTATAGTTCTGAGAGTATATCGGCCACACTTTTATTTTATTGTTTAATGAGTGAACAATTTCTATATTTTGATGTATCGCTATAACCTCGACCGCAGAGCATTTTCTTCTAACGAAGTTTATCCGTCGTTAAGTGCAGCGTTGATTGCGAAACACCCTGACTGAAAACCATGCAGACGAGAAGAAAAAGAAGTCTGCTAAGCTCTTCTTAACTTGTTATATTAATGAAGAATGAAAAATAATGCTTTCCACTGATATTCTTCTTTTGATTAGGTTTTTTTTTAAGTGCGCATTGTGAGCAACGTTGTCCGAACACTGTGTTCCAGTTTGGAGCAGTATCGGCCATAGTCTGATATTTGCCATTGCGAGTGAGCAGCGGGTTGTCTCCTTTTACGTTATCCGTCCCTCTTTTCCAGCGTTCGTCCACGCACTGCCTTAGACCTGCATCTAACCTATTCTTTCCACACTTTGATCTTCGCTGCAGTGCTTGTGTGTGCACTAGCGTGGGTTGGTCACATTCGCGTGTCGTAACTGCCGTTTGCACTTTCAGCTCGTTCATGCACGCCTGCTGGTGCGTACACGTGCGGTTTTACTGCGCACACTGCCGCGTCGACTGCGCTGTGATTTTCGTCATAGCTGTCCGCTTCTTCGAACGAAGCGGGACGATTTCTCAGAGCTGATACAAACTGCTTGCGTCTTGTTGCGTTCCGCCGCCTTGTGACTAGTGTGTCGACATTTCCCCCTGGCGCTGAGCGATGGCCCAGGAGTCGCGTCACGCCTGTGAAATACCTGCAGTTCAATCTCGCTCGCGACGGGCCCGTGGTTGTCCCCGAGAAGGGACCGCCGTCGGTTGTGTATGTTTTTCCTTCTTTTTCTGCCATCTCCCCTCGGAGCGCGTGCTGCTGCGGGGCGGTTATGCCATCGCCTTCGATCGGCGGCCGCCGAAGATGGGGCCTCATTCGCGTGCCGCCGTCGCATGCAAGTGCGGGGCCGTCCCAATTAATAAAAACAAAGGGGCTGCGCGGGGCGAGGGGGGAGACAAAAGCGAAGTCAGGAGTGGTCGGGTCGAAACTCCCGGCGGGCTGCCTACGAGGAACGGCGCGTTTAGGGCGGTGCCTCCCATTTGCCGCGCACCACAGCCGCTCATTATTGATTCGTGCGCGCGCAACCGAGGCGCCGCCCCCGCCCGCCATGGGCCGCATAAATAATTACCGTCAAGACACATTCGAAAGCGGCACGACGAAGGGAAGGGGCGGCAAGGGCGAAGAGGAGCCCCTTCCTCGCCATCCCTTGGAAGATGCTGGGTGCCCAGGAGAGCGGGGGCGGAGGATGCGGATCGTCTGTCCCTCTCCTCCTGGCCCGCGACTCCTGGCGCTCCCCGTTAGCCGCAATTGCGCCGCGGCCTCGCGATGGAGCGAGACTCACCTGGGTGCTGCTGCTGCTGCCGGAGTGACCGGGCGCGGAGTCTCCGGCGGGTGGCCTCGCCAGCGGCGTCGGCGCGCTCGTTGTCGCGGCCAAGCGGCTCGTCCGTGTCTGAAGCCTGGACGCTGCGTCGTAAGCGCGCGCCGATCCCCCGCGACGAGGGGAGAAGAGGGGAGAAAAAAAAGAAGTTGGTGCGGGGGAAAATAGGGAATTGGGGAAAACTGCCCGCAGCACAACAACAATAAAACAAGTCCACGCGCGCCACGCTCGTTCACTCACAAAAGCGCGCGCCACACACACACGCTGGCGTGAGAGCGCAAAAGAGGAAAAGGGAGCCCGAAAAGAAAGAAACGAGCGGAAAAGTGTCCTGGCGCTGGAAGAGCAGGGTCACGTGGTTCGCAAGCTGGTTCCAGGCGCTGCCGTCCCTTACTTTTTGTGCCTGTGTGCGCAACTGGGGTGCGCGGGAGTTTTTTTTTTTTCCTTTTTTTGGTGCGCGGAGAGGAAGCATGGAGTAGCGTAGCGTGCGTGTCAGTTGTCTGACCCACACCGAGGGAAGGCCGCTCGCACCGAGGGGAACCCCGCGAGGCATCGGCCAAAGCGGACGTGGTCAACACGCCGGCTTGCCGGAGGATTTGTTGGTCAGCTGGTCAGCGTGGCGACAGGCCTGTGGGCTTTGGCTGCTGACTTTTTTATGAGCTTCCGAGGCCATCGCAGGGACCCCGAGATCGGGCTGGCGGCGAAGCGAACTCACAACTCTTGTTTGGTGCAAGTCCGGTCCTCGCTTGACCACACCGCTGAGGTTTCCCCCGAGTCGTTTATCTTTCTTATTTTCTGTCGCTTTACTTTCGTTACTTCTTTTTTTAGGAACGTGTACCTAAGCCAGTGGGGCTCGTCGTTCATGCGGGCGAATCTGCTGATGTGTGAATTGCCGCCGAGATTCTCTCAATCATTATGGCCCTTGCATTTATCAGCGTGCATTTGGACAGAGCACCCCTCCCTGGCTCTTAAATAGTTTAAAGTTTCATGCAGAAACTTAAAACATATGTTTTGGTTACCCACTTAACTTTCAAACAGGGCTCGTTCTGATCAATTTTCTGATTACTTCTATCGCCTTTAGACGCATGATTCAGAAACTCGACGGTGGCTGCTCTTCAGCTACGCCAAGACTAGGAATAAATTTTGAGCTTTGTCACGTGTCCTCTTCTCGATTCGAGCGTTCGGAGTCCGAATCCCCGAATCCAGGGCCGAAAACACAGCGCGCAGGCGCTAATGCTTAGGTCCACCGGATGCCCTCCGACGCCTCGCGCAGACACCCTCGTGAACTCGGCTACACTCTGAGGTCGAGTCAAGGACCGCCCCGACGGGTCAAGTGCGGCCGCTTTTGTGCAGCGAGTCAGCTGCTGCCGGCGCTGCCACTGCGTCCGCCGAGGCCGCTCGTCTCCATCGAGGCGCGAGTGCATCTGGCGAACGCGGGAGGCTTCAGCGTGGCGCATCTGCAGGCTGGGGTCACCGTCCCGTTTGCAGATTCCCCCCTCCTCCTCCTCCTCCTCTTCTCCCCGTCCTTCTCCAGCTCCCGTCCTTCGCACACCGCCCCCCGCTTCATCGCGCAATATAACAGACTCTGATTTTCCTTTAAAAAAGAGTGGTAGGTCGAGGGTTACGCGGCGTCGCTCACAAAGACATTTCTCCGTACGCGCGCGCGCGAGCCAGGGCTCTCGTTCGCCGTGACAGGAACCAGTGTAAAAAAAAAGAATAAAAAAGAAAGAAAGGAGTGAATAGTTTCCGGTGGCAGCGACACGCACCCAGCGTGGCTTTTTCCCTGTTATCCCGATACACGGGGCTTTTTTGGGGGGGGGAAAAATAGAGCCGAGAGACCCGCGCTCGCTTTCGGAGACATCCAGCGCGTGCCGTGTCGGCACTCGCGCTCCCGCACGCGCCTCGTGGTTATACCTGGTGGCGCGACTGCGCGACGCGTTTCTGCAGGTTAGACCGCTTTCTTTTCCTTTCCCCCTTGTTTCTGGTCGCAGCTTGGGCTTCTTGTGCCGCATATGTGCTCTGCACCTGGCTGCACTCTGCCATCGGATGGCCCACGGAAAACGTAGGTGTTCCTTGAACTACGGGTGAGTGAGCTCTAGGAAGAAGTTGATTGATTGTAGTATAACAAGTCCGCTGGTGCAGGGCGTGAACGGCGCGACTTTTGCTGCTTTTTGTTCCAGCGAGTATTAGGTGCATTTTCCTTCATTTTGATGTGCGATGGGAGACTTGTCGACATGGCATTATTACTTGTGAAGCCACGTTCGCTATAACGAAGCCAGAAGAGTGCAGGCTACGTCATGTACCCTGCATTCCTGTGGCGTGGTACTCTGATGTGACGTGGTGCATAATGTGCGACTTTTTATTTTGAATGCATTCATTGTGCTGCCCTGGTAATTAAGTGAACTGCCTTGTGATGAGTTCAGTTGTATGCCCTTTTATGAGTGTGCATGCGACTCCACTTAATTAACCGTATAGCTTAGCTTAGTGCGTAATAACTGGAATTTTTCAGGGGTAGTATTTTACAATGTCATTATACATGGAATTTTTGCCTACTGTTTCAAACGCCTGGCTTCGAATAAAAGCAGTCAGCGGGGGCCTTGTCATTTCAGGAGTGCGCGATAACATTTCCTGACGCAGTGCATTCAAAAAAGACCAAAGCGTCGAACCTTCAGAAAAAAACAGCAGGAAAGTGGCCGGATAGTGGAGAGGAATTTTATTTTTCGTGACGCCGTTCGAGACTATGATTGCCCCACGTCTGTGTGCGGCTTTCTTTAGTGGAACGCGGCGATTGGTTAAAAAAAATTGATATAATTACGCCATCCGATGCTTCACCGCTATAATTAACAATTGGCAAGGATATCTCGCTTATTTCATGAATCTCGACTTATGTGTATTTGTGCTTTTTTTGCTTTCTTTTCCTTTTCCCTCTTTTCTCCGTTTTATCTTTTACTCTAAACGTTACAGTTCCATACTGTGCTTTCGTTTGCCTTTCCACCTCTGTCCACCCCATTGCCTTTGCCTATGTGCGTCTTAGCGCCAGGCGTTGTATATGTTTCACCACTCATACGTTCATGGTTAGCGTTACAGGGACCCCTTTGCATTTGTGTTTAAACACGGGGATTGAGGTGATGAGCACGTGCGCGTATTAAACTCTTCACGACTGAAGCGCAGATGTCGTAAGTTATGGCAGATTGCATAGGTTTAATAAGAGTACTTTTCTTGGATGTGCAGGTGAGAAGTGTCGATTCGGGGCAAGGCTGCATGCCTCTGTGGTGGATGGGGCCCGATGCGACGTATGCACTGAACTGACCTCAGGAACATGCCGTCTCGTCAGCGGATACGTGCAGAAACGTTGCTCCGAATCAACCAGTGCATTTTCCGTGTTATATATTTTTCGACGATGTTGGCCATTGATGCCGAAAGCGTCGTTTCGGTTGTTATTGTGTTCCTTATTTGCAAGTAGCCGGCACTCCTTGAATCCGTCTGACGAAGTAAACCATCGGCAGTTTCTAAAAACCAAGCGAGCTGAACAGGATGATAACAACCTGCTCAGTACAGCTAGCAAAAAGGAAGAACGAAAAACAGCGCAGTGGCACCGGCCTCCGTCAACGCTGTTCATATTCACAGAACAGAAACTGGAAAGCAGGTGGCCACAAAGTCGTCGCGAGTCGTTGTGTCTCCCCCCTTATCTGTCTTCGTTGGCTTGATTCCTTTAGAAATATTATTCCTGAGCCAAGGGGTCTGAGTGTAGTGCTACTCGCTTTTGAAAGGCCAAAGTTGAGCCGACGAACCGTGGTCGCTTGGTCGGCACAAAATCGCCCATTCTGATGCCTCGTGCCTTGCGTTTTAGTCAATCTTTAGGGCCCAACTTGAATATTAAGAATTTCAGCTTGCGTCCGACTGCATTATAAATTCACGAAGCTGAGCCTCTAAAACATGCAACAGATATCCGTTGCGTCGAATGAAAAGCACTACCGTTCCGTTTGCAGTTTGCACGAACAGCTCTGGGAGTGGCTTTTTCCTCACTGCGAATTTATAGGGGACATTTTCGCCTCTTCTTTGGTTACGTTCGCAGTTCATAAAAGTGGTTACGTAACACAGATCTGAGTATTCGTGGCTCGAATTGCCTAACCGTGTGCATTAATCCACTCGCCTTTTAAATACCAAGTTGTGCGCCATTGCTGGCCACCGCCACTTCTGAACGCATGCAATGAAAGTCTTGTGCTATGACGTCGAATTTCCAGCTTCCTCCAGCAGCGTCTTGAACAACGGTGTTGGAAATTACAGGAAAAGAAGACGCACCCACCGTGTTCGTGACACCTGACGCCATCACAGGTCTTGTGAGGAGGAAAGCGAAAACCTTCCTTATATTGAAGAAGCGTGGCTTGCTAGGCCAGTTGGTGCACACTGACTACGGCAAAAAGCCAGCGGGGAAAAGAACGGTACATCAGAAGAGGGTAACACAAGGACGGCGTGTTGTCCTCTTCTAGTGTACGCCTTCCTTTTCCCGCTGGCTTCTTGCTGTAGAGCTTCTATAATCTGTCGAGGTTTGTGTGGTCACTCTCATTGTGGACGAGAAACGCAGGACGGAACGAAGCTGTCCGCCATGCGCCTTTTGCTCTCGATAAGTGATGGTTTCAAAAGAAAAACGAGCCAGTTAACATTGTAGCCTTGCTGTCAAACTTCGTACTTCCTGTACACCGAATCACGTGACAGATTTAACGATTTGGCCAAGCTTCACAATTTCTTTACTGCTTAACACTGAAGCATTATTCAACCCCTTTCTTGTTCCTCCAAGTTTTCTTTTTTTTTTTTGCATCCGTCGCTCCCCTTTCTTTAAACCAGAGATACTGCCTTCGTCAAAAGTAAGGAGCCCTAGGGGTTTGTTTCTAAGACGAGTAGTGGGGCTCTTGTAGCATACGTGGAAGTCCCAACTTTTGGAGGAATGAGGACAAGAGTTCTCACCTGCAAGAGGCTCGGAACTGTAGCGATGCGTAACGAACCGCGCAGAATGGTCCAGAAGCAGACCCCTTGGTCTCTATTCTTGTGACGTATAGGCTGTACATGCGGGCACAGTCAGCCCAGCTGTCAAAGAATCGCAGTTATCGCAAAGTCCCGCCCGAACGCGATACGGCACCGCGCATCAGGCGAAATCTGCTCTAGGTTTTCGCAATCTCATCCAGCATTGTCAGCGGTCATCTGGTGATAAGCCAAGTCGTGCGCTGTAGGTCGGGGCGGGATACGAGCCCTCTTGACTCCAAGACCGGCTCTCTACTGGATGAGCTGTGCGCCCATCTGTGCCAGCGTGCGTTTGGTCCATCCAATGCTGCTTGTGTTGCGCGCGGACGTTGTCAAGCGAGTAAGAGTCTTTCATATTTCAGTGAATGTTGTTGATTGATAAATTTTTCTGTCCCAAAGCAAAACTTGGGGCTCTGAGGTCTCCGAAGTTATTTCGACCACACTGAGTTCTTTAGCGTGCTCTGAGAACTCAACAGATGGTCGTTTTAATGCGAGGGCATTACTTGGCTGATTGTGCGAAATACCCGCCGTCATCAGAAAGCCGTGGCTGAAACGCGGCAAGCAAATAAGATCATCGTATCTCCTGGAGCAATAGGCCTCCGACGTCTCTACCGCCACGTACCTCAAAGCACGATTCAGATGTCCACTGACCCAGGAAGTCAGTTGTGCGCCTTTACTTTCTTCAAACTCGGCAAAGTTTAAACATTCCGCTGGTTTTGAAAATATAAAAGGCGCATAACTGCCTCAATTTGTAGGAGGACGCCACCGCCTACTCACAGCGCAATTGAGGTGTCCTCTACTGCAACCAGACAGTTACACTTGATGTCGCATTTGCACATCATAAGAATTGCTTACGTGCCCCCATAATTTTTTGCGTTCTGCCGCCACTGAAGTGCAACCGCCGCAGCCGGCATTGAACTCATGACCTGGATTCAGCATGGTCTGTGAAGAAGACGATGACTTCCCTTGTCCAAATGTCAACAGACTATCCATAGACTGTCTAAAAAAATTGCAAGGGAGTGGTGTTGGGCGTGCTGTATATCAGCACGTGGAGTGCCTCTAGACATTTTCATTGTTTACAGTCTGACTTAGCGCGCGTGCGTTTTGGACTGTTCCGTGCATGCTCGGTAAGCTGGCTGTATGCAATTCGCCAGTCGAAACACTGCTGCCACAGCCCGCTGAAAATATGGCTGCACCAGAAGGGTAAATTTGAAAAGGCGCATAGCTCTTAATAAATGCGCGCCATTCATTTTGAAGCTCAACTTCACGACTATGAATACGTTTCTAGCAGTTTTACGCTTGGGCCTGTAGCGATGAACGAATGTACAGTTCTCTTAATCAATGGACAATAACCACTCGCTAGTGTAGAAGCAAGACTCTAGTGAGAACTGACGGGGCAGTATCGATTTGACGTCTTCTTTCTGTAACCAGCAATGCTTACTTGGGCCAAATGTCACCTATTGGAGGGTTAAACTTTCTACAGAAACGTGGCAATCATTACTGTATAGGTGTATGCCGTTACGTGGCCTTCAGACAGGGTCTGCGTGCTGACTCAATCCGAGCCACTCTAACTAAAGTGTATCTAATTTTTCGATTTGATATCATTAATGAGTACTGTCCTAATCCTTGCAAGCTGCAGCACCTAACCCCAGTTAAATTGGCCTGTTACGTTCCTTCACTGCACCGAATGCGTGGCGAAGTAGCTTTAGAGACGCTTATTTGTTCGTGCGACTTGGTTTTAATAGCTGCGGTTTCAATATAAATTTCACGTTGAACAAATTATGGGACTCTCAGTAAAATCCTCTTTCGTTCTGACATTTAGTATACTTAGCGAATGACTGATATCCGGCCACCGTGTTGTACCTGAAAGTATCAGTCAAAAGTGTATCAATGAGGATGACGCTCTTGCGTCGGAAGTATATCAGCTACATTTCATATTTTTGTAGAAAGCTCAGAAGTTAAAAAAGTAAACGGTGTGCTCGATATCACGAAGTCCTACTAACGCAATTCGACCATCAGTAAATCTCATTCCTATAATTAAGACGCCCCACTTTCTCGTATGTACTCGCCAAGTTCTCTTGTGCATTCTGTCCGTATGTGCAGGGCTGGTCTAAAGTGCCCAGGCCACGGGTCTGCTTTTTAGCAGTATAGTCAAGCAGTTACGTAACCAGCGAAGCTAAAAATATCTGTAGAGGGTAACGAAACTATTGTTGTAACCAATGACAACTCTGATAACTCTATCGGCACCTTACGTGCCAGGATATACAGAAGTAAAGCACACACTGTGGCCTGGAAACTTTTGACCACCCCTACGTACTAAGTCCTCGAATGCATTGGTCAGCGTAGTATATAAGCCATTGTCGGCATGATGCAAGCTCCGCTGTACAGCTTAGTTACTCGTTGAAAACGTTGTTGGGCTAAATGCTGCTACACGTTCGTCGGACACGATTGTGTGACTGTTTTGCGGGAAAAGAGGTATGTATCAAGCTGGAGAGGAAAACTGGACCACTTATAACATCTCCCGTTAAGTTTTCATCTTTTTTTATCGTATTTAATAAAAACGCTGCTAGCGGTAACGGAAAATCAGCTGTTGAATAGTCAGTGCATGGCTTCTGAAACTTTCACTAATCACTGCCGCGCAAAATACCTTAACCCTGTGATGCCCAGGCATTTCTAACGTCGTCTAAAAGTTATGAGCCTCCTAGCCCTTCATTGCAGAATGAAAAAAAACCTCAGAGATTTATCAAGAAAAATATAGCATCAGCATAATTCAGTTGGGCTAACTTGATGATTTCTGAAAGGGTTATGCTTGAAGGCGATAAAACTGCGGAGGTGCGCGCAGTAAAACAAGAGCAAAATTCATAACTACTCCATCACCTGCAATGCAACTTAATTACCGCAGAGAATATGACCTGTTTTGCCCTTAGAATTAGCTTTTGCATTAATTGATCGTTAAGAAGGCCTCCTGCATTTCTGGCAGCTGACGCTTTGGCATTGTTTAGTAAATACGTAGGAGAAGACCGTTTTTGCAGGCATGTTATCAATCTGTGTAGTTCTGCGAGGAGAAATGAAAATTATTCACACCTTTACACTCTGTTAAGGGGCATTAGAGCGTAATATAGGCAAATAAAAGTGATTTGCATTTCTCGCGGTTATTTTTCAAATTGTCTCACGCTTTCTGTTTGTGCCTTTTGCACTCCGTGGTATCACGAAAAAAGCTGATCTGTCATCACCAGCCCTAAGACAGCTCACGCTACTATATTTGTACGAGAACTACCGTGACTCAACGCATATTTACACTGATGGATCTGTCCTTCCAAGCAGCTCCGCGGCGGCAATCGTCATTCCAGCGAAAGCTACAACAATCAAATTTAAGACGACCCACGCGACAACATCGACGGCAGCAGAGCTCGCAGCGCTCTTAACTGCCCTTCATCACATTGGTGATGAACCGCCACACAAATGGACAATATTCTGCGATTCGAAGGCGGCACTGCAGTCTCTACTGTCACCTCTACGACGCGGACCGCACGAACAACTAATCTTCCACATTACAGAGACGTTACACCATATAAGTGATGCCGGCCATGAAATAACTTTCCAGTGGCTTCCAAGTCACTGCGGGATTATCGGCAATGAACGGGCGGATCACGCTGCCCGCTCAGCCCATACTGAGGAGCGCCACGTCCCAATTCCTTTTTCTAGAACTGACGCGGCACGGAAGCTCCGCCTACTTGCTCGGCAGTGCACCGCGTCGCAATGGAATGAGCCACATTTAAGAAATACGCGACTGTACTCACTTGATCCAACTTTAAGTCTTCGAGCGCCATCACAGCTTCGCCGTAGAGACGCCACGCTTTTATATCGACTTTGGCTGGGTGTTGCCTTTACTAAAGCCTATGCCTTCCGCATAGGGATGACCGACACCCCAACCTGTGACCACTGCGGCCATGAAGAATCAATTGGCCATATATTGTGCTCCTGCCCGCAGTACAGTCCACAGAGGGCATGCCTTAGCCACGAACTTGACCAACTGGACGACAAACCGCTATCTGAAAAAAGAATTCTACAACATCGAAAGGACCTACCGTCGCAGAAGGAGGCCGTGCAAGCGCTTTTGCGCTTCTTGCAATCTACTGGCCTGTGTGAAAGACTTTAACTGGAACGCCTTGTGTGTGTGTCTCCATGTGTGCACGTTCCTTTTTTTTTTCCTCTCTGTCATCTTTCTAACCCCTATCCCCCATCCCCAGTGTAGGGTAGCAAACCGGAGACTCACATCTGGTTAACCTCCCTACCTTTCCTTTTTATTCTCTCTCTCTCTCTTCATTTTACAGTCAAAATTTTTACTCCATAATGCCACACTTTAAAACTATTGTATATTCTTTCGCGTTACCTTTCGGTGATGTAAAATACGCAACCCTGTGTTGGTCACGTGGGGCTCTTCGTGTATATAGCGTTTGTATAGTCGTAACATGTTCGCGTTTCTTTCCTTCTTTATTAATTTATAAATGTAAATTCTGCCTTTAAAGGAAGATAAACCTTGTTTTCTTCTCTGAAATGGTACTTAAGACCTTACTATTCATGGATCACCACGTGGTATTCGCCTGCAACCGCTAAGTAATTTATAATCGACTTTTTCTCTCATGCTCTTCCATTTTTGCTTTCAACAGCTGTGTGTCGTCAAAGGTCGTTATATCTTACGTGAGGCCTCAAAAAACTGCAATATATTCGTTCCTTCGTTGTTTTAATTCACTGCAACGCTAAAGCCAGCCCGACTCAAGAACCGGAATGACAGCGAATGAAGAAGGCTGTTGAGGCAGGCTGGCTGGCTTTAGCGTTGCAGGGAATTAAAACCACGAAGGATCGATTATAACGCAGTTCACGCTTCCCGTGACCTACACAGACGTTTGACGTCACAGTCATCGTTCGGCTGTTGAAACCGAAACCGAAACAGGTGAGTGAAGATATTTGGTTATGAATCATTTAGCGGCCGTAGGCGAATACCACGTGGCAATCCATGTATACTAATGACTTACGCATCATTGCAAAAAAGAAAACGCACACCGAAAAATTAGGTGCATATGCTCTTTTATGTAACCTAACGTACGGAGAACACATTTGAAGGATATGTACGACTGCATAATACGTCAGCTTTAATAAGCTATATTGCTAAATTCCGCGATCTTACGGACGGATGATGGAAGGGAGAAACAGCTGCATATCAGTGTCTCTCCTCTCCTGTTCACCTGTACAAGTTGCCCAGCCTAGGCTTTTACGATATCATACCAGATAGCCCATTATTCAGTGTTCTTTAGTAAACTATGGCGGCCAGCACTCATAGTTCGCGCTTTATGCAGAATCTAATCAGTACGGTTTATGAATTATTGTGCATTGTTTCGAAGGGAATGGGAGCAATTTTTGTTTTAACGCGATGGCGTTAAATGCCGCGTTCTCCAGAAAATTCGGTGTCGCGTTGTAAGCTTAAAATCACGGGCAGGTGATCCCCAGAGAGCAACATATCGGAGGCAGGTGAGCCGCCTACGTCACGTGACCTTGCGGCGTCATCACAACTTGCCCACCGGATAGTGCCCCTCTACGATATCGCGTCATACCTTAATGCGGAGCTTAGTGCACCCCCCCCCCCCCCCCACCCACCACCACCACCACCAATGTATTTTTTGTATGACCCTGCCAGAAACACTGAAATTTCGTATGTAGCCGCCGCGGTGGCTGAGTGCTTATGGCGCTGAGCTGCTGGTCCGAAAGACGCGGGTTCGATTCCGGCCTCGGCTGTCAAATTTCGATGGAGGCGAAATTCTAGAGGCCCGTGTACTCTGCGATGTCAGTGCACGTTAAAGAACCCCAGGTGGTCGAAATTTCCGGAGCCCTTCACTATGGCGTCCCTCATAGCCTGAGTCGCTTTGGGAGGTTAAACCCCCATAAACTAAACCAAAAGAAATTTCGTATGCAGTGATGACGCCTCCTTTGAGCTTAAAGAGTATACCTACCCGTCGTAGGTTTTTCTGGCATGTTTTCTCAGATGTTCGCCATTTTACGAGAAAAATAATCTTTATCGTGCCATAAAATCTGTCCGAAAACAACAAACCTTACTACGAGTTGTAGTTATTGCGGCAGTTACACCTGAGAGAACCAGTTGAGCGGCTGTTCAGCGAGGATTCGAGCTCTGATAGCCAGAGTCACCGTTTAATGTGATTGGAGATTATCCGCTGAGGCAACGCATTTGTGAGGAATGCTGAATTAAACTTGCACATTTTTTAAAGTTATAACCATGGCTGTCAACGCTGTCACTGTCAACACCGGCTGTCAAAGGAGCCAGACGATCCTTTCACCACTACGTTTTCGCTAAATATTCGAGACCGCTTCCTTGCCCCTGAGTTTAATGAGTGGCCTCAACGCTAACGCACTGCTTTGAATACAAAAGTGCGTGGAAGAGTTTTCACCAGGGAAGAACGATGAGAACAATTCCCTCGGATAATATCTATGGACGGGAATTCTCATAGAAGTGAAGAAAAAAAAAGCCACTAAGCTTTTAAATCTGACTATGGAAGGAAACTTTACCCAAGCCAGTTGAGACAGCCGCGCCGCTTGAGATAAAAGTGCTGATCGTTTAGCAATATAACTCGGCTAGCTCTAGCACCACAGTGTTTGCAAAGTAACATGTTTGGTTTGGTGCACACTGTAACAAAAATGCACGAAAAAACGCGAAACTGGCGCTATACCGTGGGGTAAGCATCCTCTCTTCCACAACGACGCTCACGTCTGTCGTATTACACCATTCCTGTCATGTGTATCTCCCTGTTTGCGCCTAAAGTTAGCATATCAGATAAATTTGTTTTTTTTTCGTATTGCGTTTTTCTTGCATTCTAGGCGACTTCTTTAATATAACGGAAGTGGCATAGTAACTGACTGTTGTTTCACTTCTTATTGCAGCTAATGGGTTAGAAAGAAACTCCACTCGAAAGATGTAGATATATTACGCAGATACGGAGAAATTGTTTTCTTTGTACACAATGTATCATATCTGTATAGCAGTAGGTGTCCGCAGGTAGAAGCTTTGGCTGTCGAGAGCGGCAGAATTTGGGCGACTAGAGCCTGAAGTTCAGCGGATGCTTGCCGACAAACTTTTCTCCAAGACCGGTGCGTGCTAAGTGTTTGCGTAACAGCTGAATGTTGGCGCGTGATTTACCCTGCGAATACAAGTTGTGCCCCGAGTTTTTGGGCCAGCCTACTGATTTCTTGATAACAGTTTTGGACACTAACCATTCGAACGTATTCTTTGTAATGACTGTTGTAAGAAAGTTGCTAAGCAAGTCATTAATACATACACAATCACTAGTCTTCTTTCGCACTCATCTGGATTAGTATTAAGATCAAGAGCGATGTGATTTCAAGAGGGTAGCCGCAAATGTTGCAAGAATCAAGCGCACTGCCTGAGCGTTAGAAGCACTAGCAGCAGCCGATGCGGCAATTGCGGGCTGAGCGGCCGCTGCCAGATGTGAAAGCGTTCTTTCGAGGCGAAGTTATTTTCGCCTTAAAACTGCCGTTTTAGGTGCTTTGGAACGGAAAGAAGTGAAGTAGTACATTGTTATAAATTCCTCTTATTGGCAAAACGTCGTCGAGTCTGTCTACCGCTATCGTTATTGCAACGTAAGGTGTCGTGCTCCCAAAGAACATCTGTGATGGAAGCGGGCGTTCAAACGTAAAGTATTGTCATTTTAAAGCTGCTGTTTAAAGTTCTTTGGTACGTAATTTAATGCGATTTGACATTGTTCTGCACTTTCTTTTGGGGCTTGCTAGAACGAGAAACGCAGGAAAGGTGCGTTATCTTTATTACAACGCATGCTTAACAGGTCTTGACGTTGGGCAAGTTGGTGCGCAACCTGATTGAGAGATGTAACATGACTGATTTTACCTAGCAGGGAAATTTGTTTTTTTCTGAGTGGCCTCCAATTGCGTCTGTTGGAGTGACTAACTGATAAAGTATTTTCTAGTTCACAACAGACGTCAGAAAAAAAAATAAAAGAATTCTTTCTTGGCCTCACCGCGCATCCGCTCTCCCACCACACAATTGCGCCCACTTCCAGCTTCACCGGGGTCACGGGATCACAGATGGCAGCACACATTCGAGAGCGCCACCTGCCTGGCTCACGTGTCGCTTATGTCTCTGGCCCCCGCGCATGGATAAGGTTTTCTTTAGCCAGGAAAATAACGCGACAGTATTCGGTTACGACACACCACGCCGAATTCGTTATAAAGAGAGGGAAGTTAATTATTTTACCGTTTTGTTTACCTCAGTTACTTTCCAGCTACGCGGCATCCAATGGCGCTGGCATTTTTGAGTGAGAGAAGGAATGCAGCTCGCGTTAGGACACGTCTTCAAAGGAGGAAAGGCTCGCTCGCAAGGCGATCGAGAACAGCATCAGCGCTTTACATTCGGCTGCGGTTGTGCACAGCTGAAAGGAAGGCGCCCCTGAGAGGGAAAGCGCAGTGCCGAGCCTCAAATTGTTGCACGGGAAGGACATATCCGACTGCATCCTCTGGCTTTCGTCGTCAACATGCGTGAACCGCGCTCGGCGCACGCTCCTCGGCGCGAGCGCACACAAGTACAGGGAGGGCGCCACAGAGGAAAAGATGGGGGGGGGTAGCACAAAGACGCGCGCGTGTGTGCGGTTCGCCCCTGGGTGGTCATTAGGCCTAGGCGCAGCGTTTCTGCATCTCGAGCAGAAAACAAGCGCACGGCGCAGAATAGGGAAGATGGCCAAGACGGCGCCGCCGCCAGCGGCACCGCGAGGCAGCGGGGCGCCCTGCCAGGAGGAGTAGGAATTTAATAAGCGATTTCTGCTCCTCTGGCCCTCGTGCTCGGCTTGCCGCGGGCCCAGTTCCTCGTCGGCCTCCTCCGGGACGCATCCGCCTCGCTCCCGCGTCGGGGAGAGGTTTCTTTTGCATGCTAATAAACAAGCGCCGCAGCGGAGGGAGGTGACCGGAAGCCTCGTTTTCGGGCCCCTTCTTCCCCTCTGGCAGCGACGCCGCGCAGGGCAGCCCCGCCGTGGCAGCTACGCACACGTATCGATCTCGCGATGTGATCAATCAATCAGGGTTCCCGGAGTCCGTCCCGAACGTCCGGCAACCATTACCGATACGCCAAGGGTGAAAGAGGCGCGCTGTGCCCGAAGAAGCGCGGGATGGGAAGGACGCGGTCCGCTAATGATGGCGCATTTTAAAAGGCTCGCTTTCTTATCGCTTGCTCCGTGCTCTCCCCCTCCCTCCTTCTCGGGGGTCCTCCCTTTTCTTCTCTTGCGGTTCGCTTTGTATTCAGTGCTTTTTTTCTTTCTTTTCCTTCTATGTAATCAAGAGCGCTGCGGCCGCATGTGGATGCGCTGTCCGGGACTCTCCCTCTGTCGCTTCTTTCTTTCGTTCCTGTGTCCTCCTTTTTTTTTCCATTTCCTTTGCTTCCCTCGCTGTCCCTTCTTCCCTCCCTCGTCAGTCCCTTATTCCGCCTATCCCTGCGCTCGTTTTTAACCGTCAGGCTCATACGTCTTAGGTGCCCCGTGCACTGACGACATGTTTGTCAATATGGCGGCCCACAGCGTGGGGCCTTCGAGGAGGTCGTTATATAGGCGGTTGCGCGAGTTGAAAAGAAGCTGTCGCCGCCAGGTTGTGTGGCTGTTTTCTTTTTCTGTTGTAAATTTCGCATCCCCTGCCCATTGTCCTTGTGTTGGCTTTGGCTTGCATGGCAGCGACTGCGAGGAAACCGCCACCGTGCGTCCGTGGCCATTTCAGTAGTCTCTGACTAAAAGATATTTGGATGTATTATTTAACTTTTATGTTTAGGCATGGCAGCAAATGGTTTTTATTTCGTGCCTGTAAGTGCGATTCCGAGAAGGGATTTAATAATTTCTTGTGCATCGCCTGGTCGCAAGCAAGGCACACAGGTTCCTACTAAAATTCAACGCCCTAACGCAGTTGCACGCGTAGAGGAATGAAAATGGCACGACAGTGAAGAAATTTCATAAGTGGGGCACCAGCAGTTATAGAACATGGTATAGAGAGCGCGTGACCCACGCTTTTTGTGGACATATCGAGATGAAATGCGAATTCTAGAGGTAGTTTACAGTACTGGTCGTGAAGCAGGAGACGATCATTTAAAGACCGACACCTTGCTCAACGGCACTGTTGAAACGTGTGTAGATCCTCTAAGCTTCAGTCAAAGTGCGGTGTTCAAACACCAGCTCGCTTTTTTTTTTGCTGTTAAAAGTTTAGTTATGTTAAGAAATTTTATTCATATTCTGTCGATTAATTTAAAACTGCATCTCGTAACCACTGACTTTAGTGTAGTTTTCCTGAGCGTTAAATGTTTGTCATTTTCGAAAATATTTGGTATTTGTTGGCTGGATTTGTAAAACTTGGTGCTTATACTTACAAATATAAAGTGTGTCACAAAAGGTGGAAGAAGCAGCTTTTATTTTCTTGCTAGTTTCTCTGCACCTTGACAGCTTTCAGCGCTTGATATTAACCGTTCTTACGATTAAGTTCCCGTTTCCCTCTGTAGCTATTGTAACAGCGGTACAGCAACGCGTTTTTTCTAGTTTTTGCTTGCCGGCTTAAGCTTTAGAGGACTATGCGGCCGACTTGGATTCATTTAGTTCAAGCTACCAGTGATTTGAGTGTCCTTTTTTTTTTAGAGTGGTAGCTGTTTGGCCTACACTCCTGGGCACGCGCGTCGAGCGTCTGAACACAATACCGAAGCTCCTCGCAGCGGTGGTGGCATGAATTGCTAAAGGGGAAGAGAATTGGTCAGCAGTATTGGGCACGCGCGTCACGCACCTACCACCAGATATCACAGCGAATGCGGCGCGAAACACAGATAGGAGAGGGAATGCAAACCAGGAGGGGAAGAAGTACTGAAGTGCGAAGTTGCGATAATCGGTAGTCAAAACGCGCAGGAGCTGGAAACGCTATTATTGTGAGGTCATGTGCTTTGGAGTAACACGAGAGGAGGCAACGTGCTTTTACATACCGGAAGAAAGCCTTCTGTGCTTTCTGAGCGGGATTCCAGCCCACGCCAGAGTGGGTCCAGTAGCCTGATTGGCTACTCTTGCTGGGCTACTCGACCATCGCCGCGATCGTGCTATTTGTGCCTCTAGCCGGTATTTGTATGCAGGGTGGTCTTTTTTTTACTTTTGCAGATTTTTGTTTTAAAAACTACGAGCGATACGTCAGTGCAGTCTGTGCTGGTGGATGATTGAGCAAGGTGGACAGCATGTACATGATAGAGCTCGACAATGAAACGATTAACTGAAATTAGCTAATGCACTTTGTATTTTTATTTTAGGAAGCAATATTATACAGCGAAATTGAAGGAAGTGACATCACCTTGTGATGTCACCGCCATCTCGACCAATTAACGAGTTTTGTGGCTAACACAAGACGCGAAGTTGCATGATTTGAAGTGTCACGATGGAGAGCTGGCAATTGAATTGAATTGATTGCCACCTGCCACGGTGGGCAGGTTGTGATGACGTCACAAGTTCTCCAGACCTTGTGACGTCATCGCCCTCTCGACAAATCAGGGAATTCTGTGACAGACGGTGGCAGATTTTTCTGCTGATGTGAACTCTAATGCTGTCGTATTAAAAACCATGCAAAATACTTATTCAGAAAAAAAAAAACACTTGCAATAATATCCGCTTCTGAGCTTAGTGGTGGGCAGTGACGTGGAAATTAGACAAATTCTTGGGTATTCGTAATGTATTGACGTGATGTCCAATTGTCTCTAAAATAACGTGGTGCTGTTTGAGGCGCCGGACTGATCATATGGCGTGATCATGTATCTCCTACTATGACTATGCACATACCACGAACCGTTAGTACTTGTGTATATATACTCAGTCATCTGACAGCTGCCGGATGCGGCTTTCGACGTAGCACAAGGGGCCAGAGCGAATTTATTCACTATCATTCATGCAATCTGGCAAA
This sequence comes from Amblyomma americanum, assembly GCF_052857255.1. NCBI lineage: Eukaryota > Metazoa > Arthropoda > Arachnida > Ixodida > Ixodidae > Amblyomma > Amblyomma americanum. Next base: position 134,500,646 of record NC_135497.1, on the reverse strand, counting down.
ACGTGAGGCGTGTCGACCGGGCAACTTGGCAGGGCAAAGTATGAAACCACACAAAAAGGCCATCTTTCAGGCAAACCTGCAATTTTTGCACTGCCTTCGGCTGGTGTCCAGCACTGAAAATACACGGAAGCAATTATCTGGTCAGAGAGGTCGAGATTTCGTTATCATCCATAGTAATCCATAGTTCTGTCCATAGTAATGAGACAAAAATGCTTAGTCTTAATGGGTTCTGTGCATTTTCTCCCTATTCACTGTCCGAACAGGTCGTTTTCATTAAAGAGGCGAAAATACTTTGAAAAAAGTTTGGTCCCCAGTAAAACTGTCCATAATTCGAGTCTTCCATTTCAACTAATGTCGTATTAACGGGACACGGCTGTATACAATTCACCTGTCGCGCTAGTTTAGCGGCTTTATCATTGGGCTGCTTATCATTGGACGGCCGTATTTCGATGGAGGCCAAGTACACGAACGCCCGTGTGCTGCACTATGTCAGCGCATGTTAAAGAAGAACCCCAGGTAGTCTAAACTAGTCCGGAGCCCTCATAGCCCGTGTGCGTCGCTTCGGGGCATTAAACCGCACATCTTACAATTTTTTGATGATTCTAGAACCAGCAAGCGTCTTCAGAGTAGAGCATCCTGTATACCGGTCGCCAATTTTTATAGCTCTTATAATTTCCAATTTTTAATTATTCTGTAGTGATTAGCTTGTAATACTCGAGGAAAAAGAAAGAAAACGCGATTACGGATCACTTAGTGCTCCGCCAATGTTATGCACGTACTTGGTCCTCTCCATGTCTTTTGTTGCGCTAAAAGAATGCTCATTCATTTTGTGCGCCCTCCGCTGTCTCACAAGAAACCAGCAACCGCTCCTGTAAGCTCCGGAGGACTCCTGACATCACTGGTGAGGTGTGCAAAGCATTTGAGCCAAGTAAGGCTGTTTGTTATGTTCCTGATAACTACACGTGTAACCTGATATTGTTCTTTGGCAATACTCGTGTGGGTCCAACCCTTCCCATATATCGTTACGACTTTGCAATCCGAACCCATGGACATTCAACTGTCCGCTATCTTTTCTCGCCTGGAATAACTGCTTGCCCACACAACACTCTGTAAGGGAGAAATTGTGTGGAGTCGTCTGTAGTGTAGATGTTATGTGCCATATATATGGTCAGTTTTAGTGTTTCTTTAACACTTGCGCGAATTTTCATGCTTACCTCCTGAAGCTGCGTCCTGCCAGTTATGGTTGCTCGCGAGGACCATTCGTCTTTGTTCGAGGACTGCTGTTATCACAGTCTTGGGTCTGTTAGTTGATCAGTGGCATATATGCACGCTATGTTCATTGTGCGTAGTGTGAGGAAGCAAACTTTCCTCCACGATCTCGGCCAGCGTGCGCTAAACCTTTCACAGTACCGCCACGATGTGTTCACTTCATTTTTTTCGTCCTTAAAAGCCTGAGGGCATTACGTAATTAGGGGCTACAGTTGGTGTAAATTCAAATTCAAACGAGTAGTTCGGTTTGTAACAGCGGCATCATTATGTCTCCGCGGCAGTAGGGGACAAGAAAGAAGAGGGAAAAGAACAAAACTATACCGGTAAACCGGATTAGGGAAGCACAGTTTTAATTGGAACTAGAGACAGGCTACAACGGGTTGACGCCGCTGTGCACTGACTTTTTCGGATACGTGAAAAATTTTAAATTTCCCGCTACCCGCTACACTCGTACATGCATCCGTCCGCTCATGCACCCTAAATTTGATGCATGCTGAACCGGGTCTTTGAGGATCGAAGCGCGCCGGATAATAACTTGGCTCTTACAGCACGTCTATGTGTTCTTCGGCGTAACAGCTGATGATTTTAAAATGTTTAATAACTGGTGTCACATATGCCGCCTTCTTCAGGCGAAATAAATGGTACATTACAGAGGAGTCTACCTCAACCGTGTGTATCTGATTAGGGGTGGGAGTGTGTTTGTAGCAGAAATGTAACAAAACGGATGAGTTGTTCAATTGCAGTCCTTACTACAAACACACTTACTCAGGCGGTTTGGAGATTTAGGTGGCCTTGCGCTGGTCATGACACAGCGAGACTGCATTTCACATTGCCCCGCGTTTCCGTGAGGGCGGATCGCAATAGCGCCAGTGTGCCATTTTTTTTTCTTTCGCGCTGTCAAGAAAAAAAAAATGAATATTCCTGAAGTTCCCACTGCGGCATTCAGGCGGCAGTTTTGGAAGTGAATCCCCCAATTCCTGCGGTCCACGATTGTCACACCACAAGTACTATGGAAGCATACCGATGAACATTAAAAACAAAATGCAGCATCTAGCCCAACAAAAAGTTCTTCTAAAGAAGATTAGAAATGACGAGTTATGCCCCCGCCAGGTACGAACGTTTCAATAAAAGAAATTGTCTTTGTCATTTATCTTATAAGCCTCTACATTTTGTCAGGCTGCACCTTTCCGCTGTCTTCTTTTATGCGCCCTAAATGTTGGTGTACCGCATACTTACCCCATCGGTCCGTCAATTTGAGCCGCCGGTAGTCTTTGCCTGCATCAGCATCATCATCATCATAATCAGTTGGAAATATTCTACGTACGTCTTTTTCAAAAGTTTTCATGTAATATGGTTTCGGGTCAACAGGTCAGATGCGTTTAAAAGGGCTAAACCAGTGACAGACAATAACGATTGTCGTACATCATCATTATTAGCCTGACTACACCCACTGCAGGGCAAAGGGCTTCTCCCATATACCTCCAATTAACCCTGTCCTTTGCCAGCTGCGCCCACCCTATGCCTGCAAACTTCTTAAACTTATCTTGGTTGTCGTACAACGCCGCCCAACCGTCTCCTCCAGTAAGCTCTGCGTATTTCCTTTCGTCCCACTACCCGGAGTATTCGATCTGGGCAAATAAATTTTGTGCATGGTACCCCGATTGTGACAGTCTTACGCAGGTTTCTGGCCCTCTTTCGTGTTCGGAGTTAGTCTCCTGATGCCACAGGGAAAGCTACTATAGCATTCCTGTGTGCACCTTCCCCTCTTTTTGTTCCGTTTATTTTTCCTTTTTTCCTTTTTTTTGTTTTCTGCCGAATGTATACTGGCAGTCGTCATAGTCGGTCGTTCCAGGTCACCTGGTTCGTTCGTCTCTGTCCACGAAACAAACCCAACTACACATTTTCTTACCGTTCATTATTATACTATCGCAGTCCTTATCAGTTGTTCAAAAGCAGCGCTCAAAAGCAAGATAAGTGTCCCCTTTAAATCGTTGTTTACTTTCTATCTTTGTTCATGCATAAAACCCGGTGAGCAAGAGCCGAATCCCTGCATGTGCTGCCCACTCTTCAGCAGCAGTGCCACGATGGCCGCATGGGATTAGCAGAACCTCCTCGCCGTGTTTTTTGTTAGTGATCCGCTATATATCAATGTCTTAACCTTACTTTTGAGGTTATCATTTGAGGTGCTACGAGGTCTGCCACCCGGTAGGCTTACTGAAATTGAGAACGTTTTCAAAAACTATAGTCCACCGGCACTGGCTTTCCACCAATTGAGCGCTCGCTGATGATTCGTAAGAAAAGTCCTAATCCATGTGTTCTTTCTAGGACAATTAAATTTCCCTCACAATATCGGAACAACATTTAGAGGTGTGCGCATAAAGACTGGTGAACGGGTATATGTCTATGCTGTGGCTTCAGGCTGGGGCTGGTGCAGTGTTATGAATTGGTGGACGTGGTCACCACGCAGCGCTTTAAGAAATGTGCGGTTCATGGCGGCAGAGTTGGCGCCCGTAATTACTGAAGTAGTGAGCCCTCTTTATGCTATCTTTCCCTTCTCGCCTGTCTTCGTACTGCTGACAGTTTCCCGTTCAGCAGGGCGTTGGCTAGCTACGGTAGCACGCACGCTGTATGCGTCCTGCGGCTGGGTGGCAACTGGAAGGGATGAGATGTCACTGTGCCATAAGCCTCGTTCGTGCCCTGCGCGTCACCGCAGTCCTCGGCGCACGTGCCCCGTGGCGTCGCTGGCGCGTTCGCCGCTCCAATCTGGCCGGGCACCAGAAGCACCTTGGCGCTCCGGGGCAGAGCAGCCACCTCACTTGCGCGCCCGCTACCGTAATGCGGCGCTTTTAAAATGGCGGACCTTTTGCGGGGGTAAAGCGAAGAAAAATCATTATTCTCCTTTTGCCGGAATGGCATTTTTTCCTGCCCATATCCCCGTGTGCGCACACGCAAGCACACAGACATATATACACAAAAAGACACACGTAAATGCTCTTTTTTTTTTCAGTTTTCCTCCTCTTTTATCGCCAGCCGAGCGTCTTTTTCTTATCTTTTGGGGCCTTTTCTTCTTTCGGTGCATGCAGGCGTGTAAAAAAATGGACGTGCGAGGGACGGGAATGCGGTGCTCCTTTGTGCGTCGGCCCCTTCCCTTTCCCGCTCTTAATGACGGCGTCTCAGGGCAGCGCTGGCGTCCGGTCATTCCCGCTGCGCACATTTTTTTCTTCTCTTTTCTCTCAACTTGGGGCGGGCCCCCATCGCCGCACTGTTGCCCTCTCCCCCTACGCTGCCCCCGCATCTTCCTCCTCCGCGCGGCTCTCCTGATTATACGTATGTACATATCTTTCTTCGCCTCCGCCGAGGATACTTCCCCGGGTTTCGCTCCTGTCGCTGCGGCGCGGTTCCGCCACCGGGGGAAGAGGGCGGCCAAGTTGAGGAGCGTCTTTAAACGAAGACGACAGGCGAAGGAAGTTGCGCGGCCGAAGCGGCCTCCCCACCTCCTGGAGGAAAGAAAGAAGGTATAAGTAATAAGAGGAACCGAGCGGCAAGAACAAACGAGGAATTCTTTAAGATTCTCCCGCCACCCTCGCGTCTCTTCTCCTTTATTTATTTTTTTTCAAACTCGCTATTCCTTCCCCTCGGGCCGCACATACGCACATCTCGCTGCCCCTCGCTGTGCCATCGCTCGGAATCGATCGACGTCTCCTGGACTTGCGAGATTTTATTTTCCCCTGTCCCGCGCGCGAGCGCGCCTCTGTGTGTGTGCGTATTTTTCGCTCTAAAGTCCGCATTTTCTTCCCTCCCCCTCTTTTCCATATCCTGTGCCTCCTTCGTGTTACGCACTCTTGTGTATTTGTAAATAGGCGGGCGAGGACGAGGCCCCGGGACTCCTCCTCTCCCTTCCCGAATCCCCCGGAATCCTTCTTCGCTCCACGCGACTAAACAAGAAAATTTCGCCTCCTCTTCCGCCGTATTTGTTCGTGCGCTCTCTTGGCACGCGCCCTGCCTCTGCCGCCGTCTTCCTCCGCCTTCATTCCGGCGCTGCGAGATTAAAGGAGCTGCGCAGAACAAACAACAAGGGCAGCGCGCAAAATCGACGGAAGACGCTCTTCGAGAGTGGAAACGGAGATAGATACAGACTCGCGCAGATGCGTGCGCCGCCGGGGAGAAACGAAAGGACAAAAAGAGGAAGACGGCGGCGATGCAAAGGAGGAGCGCAGCGAACTGTGCCCGGAGCCGCGAAACAAGAAAGGCGGAAAGAGCGCGCCCCGAAATCGGCGGCTGCGGCGGCCTCCCATTGGCTCATCCCAAGGTGGCGAGGAATTTGCATGTAGCACGCCCCTTCCCCTCCTCCGCTGCGCGCGCTTAATTTTTTGAGCAGGCGCCCTCCTCGCCCCCTCCTCTCCTCTGGACGCACGCGCGCTTTAATTTTATGAAACTTCGTAAGGACGGCGAGGAGGCGAGCCCCTTCCCCGCCGCCGCCGTCGTCGTCATCCTCGCCCTCGGCGCCTCCTTCCCCGGCGTTTTTGTTTCCGCCGTCGGCTCGTCTCTGCAGGCGAAGGAATTTGAATAGTGGAACGAACGGGGCGCAAGGCGACGGCCGCCACCGCCGGAGGATGGAGAGCGAGCCAAATGGATGCGGGAGGAGGAAGATGAGGAGAGTGGGGGGGGGGGGGGGGGGGCGACCGAGGCGCCCCCTCCGCGGCTGCTCTCACCTCCGTGCCTCTCCCCTCTCCCCGGCGCGCTTTGCCTGCTGCGTGTTTGGGGCCACCGTTGTTACTCAAAAGTTTAAAAGCGTCGCTGGCTGGCAACAATGGTGGCCAGCGACGGTCCAGGCGAAGGAAGGCAATCGATACATTTCGCGTTTTAAGCGGATGAGAAAGAAAGGAGGTGGGCGACCAGAGACAGCTCCTTAGGCAATGGCGGATGCACCGCGTGGGCTGCCGCCCTCGCCCCACGTGCAAAATGGCCGGGCCTCATTGCGCGTCCGACGAGCACGGCGTTGCGGGTGTGCGCGTGACGGCCGCCTTGCATGGCGAGTAGATGTGGCAACGGCACAACTCTCCGTTCAGCTTTCACGATAGCTTTCAATATCGGGCGCTGCGTAATATCAGGCACTGACCTCCTTCTCACGTTCTCCGCGTGCACACTGGCCTGGAGTTTTCTTCACTTTGATTCAGCAGAGGTCGTGTATTCTCGTCCCAAAGGACCTACTCGAGTTCTACTTCAGCTTTACGAAATGCACTGGTCCTTGCAGAAGAAGCGTTACGAAGGAGCTTACGCACCAGTGCAACGTACCGGGTAATGTCCAACAAACAGGTTGGATGGAAACACATCTGCACAACAAGACGATACGTGCGAGATGAAACAGAGAACACGTGCTAGCGCTGTCTCGGACTTGTGCGGTTGTGTATGTGTGGGTCAGTCTGGCCACTGTGTTAACATTTTCTGTGTAACAAAATCATTCTTATGCTCTTATCTGTCATCTCACTGCCGTACGTATGGGTTACATGCCGTAGTTGGAGAACACTGTCGTCCTGGTACGGCGCAAGAATTAGCTGTTACGAGAATTACAGAATATCTTATTAGAAAATAGAGCCATTCGTGTGTGTAAGCCATCCTTCTTTTGTTTTCAATGACAAAGTGTTTTTGTCTCTTGACGCCTATGGTTCGTGATAAGCTACCTTGAGCATGCGCGGATGCAGTGTTTGATATCTCGGAGTTGCGGGTTTTTTATTGTACTTTTGCTACTTAAATATGTGTACGAGGTGGTTTTTTTTTTTCGTAATGAGGCAAATACGCGTTGACAGAAACAGAAAAACGCGGATTTTTTTTTTTTTCCTCAGCAACGCATTGGAAGTTTCTGGAAGCTTTGCGATTCTACGGAGAAGAAACCCAATTTTTATAAAGAAATGTGTGCCGCTCCGAGGAGCTCTCCCCTCCTCTCCCGCTTCTTTTTTTTTCTTTGCTTATGTCATTTTTTTTTCCGAGTTCCCCAAGCTTGCATCCGCACTTGCATGGTGCTTTGTGCGAAGCTTCTTTTATTGCAGATGTGAACTCTATCTGTTTACTTCGCATGCAGTAGAATTAGTTATTCCAGGGTCACAGATTTTACGGATAGATCAAAACGTAAAGAAATCAAGACGCCAGAAGGTGCTTTCTTTCCTCCAGCTTACCCTATCCATGTGGCTGGCGTTTGTCTTTCGCCAACGCGCCACAGTCACGCTACATTTTCGATATTTGTATCAGTAAGACAATCCCACACGCTGCTGGCTTGGTATACCTTGCGTTTAAATGACTTTTAACAGGTAAATGTCAAGAATTCGGATCGTCCTGTGTGCCTTGAACTTGTTCCCTGGTAGGTTTTTCTTTATCTCATTTTTTGAAAGCCACCTGTCATTTCCTGATAAACACTGATAAAACTGGATCAATGCTGTTGCAATTTAGGGTATGCTTGTTTTCTTTTGGTCGCTGTAGTCTGCCTCGGGAACTTGTAATGCAATCAAAACTGATATAGCAATTGCACGCGTACAGTATTGAAGGCGAAACACTTTCACAAGCGAGCGATATGAAATCAAACAGACCTCGCTTCTTCACGTGTTAGTGATCAGAGCGGCACGCAGTAAAAAGTAACTGCAAAAGAGAAGTCGCCGACTCATTTCGTTACCCCGGGGCTACGAAAAAATGGCAGTAGTTGTACCGCAGACCACACCCCTTCCTCCGTGAGCGCTCTCACTCCCCAGGCCAACCTAGATCGGATCACCACAAACCGCGCATTTTCGGAGACACCCGCGTCTCTGTTGTGCACCTCCTTCTTGGTTCAGGCCCATATGGCCACGTTCTCAGTGGCCAGCAGTGCACGTTAAATTTTTCTGTTACGCCATATGATGACCACGCCGACGCGTTTACCCCTTAAGTGGTCCTCTGTTGAGCTATCGCTGTAAGGAAAATGACCTGAACGTCGGAACACAAACATCTATTTACGGCGAGTGTAGCTTCAAATCATGAAATCATCTTTCTTCAAGGTCTGGAGTAGCATACTAGGCTAACAACCAGGCAGACCTCTCCTGTGTTCATTAAGGTCTCTCCTCCTCCTCCTCCTCCTCCTCCTCCTCCTCCTCCTCCTCCTCCTCCTCCTCCTTTCTTCAAGGCGGATCGCTATACACGGCGCAGATGCTCAAACTCGCGGACGGATTTCTGTGCCTGTGTAGTTCAAGCGTCAAGCGAATCTCCCCTAGTACGCTGTTCTCGTGCGCTCCGGTGCAAACCACTCACGTCTGGAAGCCGTCGCCTCGCGCTATAGCTTCACTGAATAGCTGCAAAAAGTTGTCCACGAGGATAGTGATATGGTGGCATCTCATTGGTGCCGCGCCGGGACCACTGCAGGCCGCACGCGTTGCGCACGTAGTCACAAATGGGCCTTATTTGAGAACTGCCTCTTGAGTTGCCCTTCCACCGACAGGTGCAAGAGGTGCAAGCTCTCAAAATATTTTGTTTGGCATTCTTTCCACCAGGCGGCGACAACGAGGACTTGAGCTTAGGGTGTGTCGATGCCTGCTGCTAGGGTGCCTCGATGGGGGTCGAGGCACCCTACACGGGCGGCCGCACATTCCTTGTTCATCTACTCTGACCCATGAAAACCTTTCTTTGTTATTTTGTTTAAGCGTTCTTTGTTTGAAGAAATTGAATGTGATAAGTGGATAACTACTTACGTCATTTCTTTTTTCCTTCTTCAAGTTCGATTACCTTCAACACAGCACTTCTATAATTGGCGCTGCCCCCCATTACGCGGCTGGGAACCTGTCACGGGCGTACTGTTCTTATTCTCGTGACAGTTACCGGACTAACGCCTTTGTCCATCGAAGGCAGGCAGGGTCATTCTTGTCTTCTTTTTCTACTCCAATAGAAATTTTGGCTCCTTTTGATGGATTCTATTGGCTTCATTTAGAGTTCAGCATCTGCCTTCAGACTGCGCCGAGTTTTGTTTTGCGTTTCACTGGCTGTCCTTGAATTATTTTTTGTATTTTATTGGTTTCGGTTGAATGCCTTCGTCTTGCGCAGATAATGATTGCCCAAATGTGCTTCTCTTTAGAATCTCTGGTACAATTTAAGGAAAACGGACACGATAAGAACAAAAGAAATTAACTGAAATACGAGCTCAATATTATAACATGTATACCTCTAACATCTGACGCTGAGACGCTGCAGATTCGAGACTGTCATCCCTGCACCCATGTTGCAGCTGCTCAGAAAATTCGCATTTGCGGAATAATTGAGGTCGATCACCATAACACTGTGTCTATGAGCGAATCGTGATACATGCAACGTCGACGCGGTTGTTTTGTATTTTAACAGCCTTGTTATTGAGATGACCTGCTCTGATCGATGCGAGTAACATGGTAACTGTTTGCCCGTGGAATCTAGTAGTAAAGTCCTACAAGATGCCACTGGTCAATCGTGCCTTCGATTTTTACGAAGCGCAGCGCATATTAGGTACGAGTGCTCCCGAAAAGGTCTTAGTATGGGGCCTAGGTAAGGTTTCTGAAAACGAACTTTTCTTATCGAGAACGAGGAATGTGGCGGGCCATACACATTGTGTGATCTTTTTTATGAGATGTGGTGACGTGGTGGCGGCACCTCCTCGTTGATAACACGTGCTACCGCTGGTGGGGGTCACAGCTGCCTTGATTCTTATTATAGTTAACTAGCACTACAGCCTCTCTAATCACTCAGCGTACATATTGATGTTTGGACAGATATAGCCTTATATGTGTTATTTCATTTTTCTTTTTTTACAAATGTCTATAGCGCCCGTTGGGCATTCTCGTAGAGGGAGGGGGGAGGTCATTTACAAAGGTAAAAAGAAGAGCACAAATAAAGTTATCAAATAAGTTATAATATGAAAAATGCAAATATCTCTTGTCGTAACTAATAGCTGAAAAAAAACACATTCAAACGCAAGAAAAGTATCCAATTACTGAGACTTATCTGCAGGGTGAAGAAAAGAATACCGGAAGTATGAAAAAAGAATTATGGAGGCTACTTAAGACAACTTACATGCTTTGAATGCTAAAGCATCGCCCCATCGTCCCATGAAAAAATTTAGGGCAGACACTATCTCATCCGGGAGCAAATACCGTTCTTTTATTTTTAGTGGAAAGAATGAGAACTTAACTACATTTATGTGATTTTGGTAGCCAAAATTTGTTGGGCCACAGCGCCGAGGGTAGCAGAGTTTTCCATATTCTAAAAAAACAGATATGGATATTGCTTGCGGAGGGCTACACGCCTTCCAATAATTACGAAGCCTGACAGTAATAGGTGAAAAGTTTATTCAATATTAGTTAACCAGCCTGCTAGTTAGCACGTCTTTGCTGTATTCTGATTTACTGCACCGCTGACAACGCAATGATGAAAAAGTGCTATTCTAACTGAAAACTCATGTTTTTAAAAAAATTGTGTAAAGTCATAGGTAAAACACCCTGCGTGTGTATGTGCAGAGAGCGCGAAGCGACGTTCATCAACTCTTGTCACTCTGTGACTCGCGTTCTACGCGAAAATCTCTGCCCCGCCTGCGCTGCAGCCTTGCCCGCTCCTCGCCATTTTGCTGCTCCTGCGGACGGGGCAGAGGATGTCATGTCATGTGGCATGTGCGTCATGGAGTGACGCGACTTGATGGACGTCGCAGTGCTATCTTTGTAAGCGCGCGGTGTTCACTTGGGAAATGGCATACTTTTGTTCAGACACAGCGACGAGGGGAGTCTGTTTTCCAAGGTCTAAAAAGTGGTACGGCTATTACTAACGGCCGGCTAAAAATCTCATTGCAATCAGGCGCCTATTGGGAATAGTTAAAAGGTTCGCTATTAGAATTCACTTTATCACTCCACTAGTTAACATGACTCGCCTGTTTTCTGACGTCCGCCTACACTTGTAACACTGTGCCGAAAAAGAGTCTCTGTACCTAAATAAACCTATTTTTAAAAATTAGTGGCGGGCTTCCATGGTTGGTTTATGGGGGTTTAACGTCCCAAAGCGACTAAGGCTATTAGAGACGCCGTAGTGAAGGGCTCCGGAAATTTCGACCACCTGGGGTTCTTTAACGTGCACTGACATCGCACAGCACACGGGCCTCTAGAATTTCGCCTCCAGGCTTCCATGGAACACCTGGGATATTATATACACAAGCAATATGTATGTATTTTGCCTTGGTGATCTTAGGCTGGACGCTTTTACGGTGATCTGTTTTTTGATTCACCGAAAATTAACCCGGGTAAACCAGCTTAGATGTATTTTCTAAACTATGAAGCTTTCATGGCTGAAGTGAGAGAAGGAAACCCAAAGAACTTGCTGCGTTTTTATATTTCATGAAGGACATGCTGTGCGAAATCTTCCAGACGGCTTTCAGCAAGAGAACGGCATGCTTGATACGGAACACGGTGAAAGAGCTAGCAGTAACTTTTATGAGTGTAACAGAGTGACATGAGTAAAAAAAAAATAAAGAGAGCAGCTGAGTAACGCGCAACTCAACATCAGTACTAGGGACAAAATCTCGAAGAAGCTCTAAAGAAATAGGTTTGCTTTATGCGTGCGCATGTTTCAGACATGTGCGGAGAAAAGACTGTAGGAAAAAGTGTGGCTCATTAGGTGAATATACCAAGAAAAGCAGCGAACAATCACAACTTCAAGTGGCAATAAAAATGAAATTTCAAACACAAGGAAGTCTGGGAAACATGGATAGTTGGAGGAGAAAAGCTTCAAACTTCCTACAAAGCGTTGAATGCTGCACTGTTTTCACAATTAGGGAGGAATGTTACTTCAGCAATCCAATGTCGCCTGTCGCGAGTGCCGTAAAAAGAGTAATAATTAATTTAATTGCTCACTACTGACGTCCGTAATTCTGAATCGGGGGATCTTTAACGTGCACTGACATCGCACAGCACACGGGCGCCTTAGCGTTTTTTTTTATGGAGGAAAAACGCTAAGGCGCCCGTGTGCTGTGCGATGTCAGTGCACGTTAAAGATACCCAGGTGGTCGAAATTATACCGGAGACCTCCACTACGGCACCTCTTCTTCCTTTCTTCTTTCACTCCCTCCTTTATCTCTTCCCTTACGGCGCGGTTCAGGTGTCCAACGTTATATGAGGCAGATACTGCGCCATTTCCTTTCCCCCCAAAACCTATTGTTATTATTATTATTATTATTATTATTATTATTATTATTATTATTATTATTATTATTATTATTATTATTATTATTATTATTATTATTATTATTATTATTATTATTATAACACACACATCGCATGCGAAGAGGTGCGTGTGCAAAAGCCAAAATTGATCAGAAAAAACTTCGAGACATACCAGTGACCATGACTCACAAAATTGCCCGTAGAAGAACTTAAAAATGAATTTCACAAGGTGCGGGCGGAGAACTATGAATAAGAGCAAACTAGCCGACCTTCCTGTTTCTACATATAGGTCACGAACAGGTGTACCTGTCAAGTTATTTGCATCTGGCGGGAGCTTGTGGACAGCCAAGAGCGCGGTTCCACGGCACGAGCGTTAGAAAAGAAATCAAAAGGTGAAGCTGAATGGGCGTTACAGTTTGCCTCGCTTTTTCGCACGTCGCAGCACCGGCACATACCCCGTGGCGGTGCTTCTGAACGCCGAGAACAAAAGAGCATCAACACACCGCGCGAAGCAGAATTAACGAGTCGAGTGCTTGGTACTGCGCTCACGTTGAAAGCGCGATCGCGCAGGGAACAAGCGGGAAAGGGAGGGAGTGAAGTAAATGGACACGGCTGCGATCTCCGAGGCAGGAAGGCTGGGCATATTCGGCATTATAACACCATTCACGCACACGCGTGCGAGGCCCCGGCGCTCGTTACGTGCTTGCGCTAGGGACCAGCGGCGGAGTGGGAAAGAGGCCGCCCAAGCGAGAAGGAAAGCTCCTGCGCCGACAAACAAGTTGCCCTCCTCGGCTACCGCCACAAGTATCGTCCGCATTCGCAGGCGCGCGCGTGCCGCACCTCGCGGTCGCCAAGCAAACACAGAAGTGGGCGCAGAGAGAGGGTGGGCCGCCGCCATGAACGGCGCGTGTGGCGCCGAAGGAGAGCGTCTTCCCTTTCGCCTTTCACCAACCAGAGGCACGAGAAGCGCAGTGATAAAGGAACCCGGGGGAAAATGCACAGAGATAAAAGGAGTGGATGGGAGGGAACGGGGATGAAAGCTCACGGGATGGGAAGAGGAGGAAAAAAAAAGCTGCTTATGGAAATGAGCGTCTGGGTCGATTCGGCATGCTCTAAACCGAGCCTGGTAACACGAGCAGAACCGCATGCAAATGCATCCGGCCAGGTAAGCAGCAGCCGCCGAGGAGAGGAGCGGGGATCAGCCGGGCCCAGATGCAACCGGGGCGGCCTATTTACCCCGCCGCAAATAAACAAGCCGCCCTGCAGCGGCGCGGTCCCCCGCACGACTTGAGTTACGCGGGGGGAGCGACCGGGGGGCCCACCGCCACGGGGCCAGGGGAGGCTCCGGGCGCAACCGTGGCTGCGAGTGTGGCGGCGCAAAAGGCCCGCCGGTCGATGATGCAAGTTTCGTATGCAAATTAAGCCGCCTCCGTGTCCATCCCATTCGTCGTTCTCAAGTTTCGTTTTGATCGAGATCTTCGATCTAGATCTCCTTTCTCTTTGAAGGCTATTTACGGTGCGCAGCCTCGCCGCGCCGCCCAAAGAAGACGCAGCCTCGCGCGCTCGCCTGTACGGAGGCCGGCAGCGAACGGAGTCTGCGCCTGCGATGCGCGGCGCGCTGCCGCGAAGCTCGTCTTGCGACAACCGTTTTGCCCGGAGAAAAAGAAGGCGCTGGGTGGCTCGCCGAATAAAAGGATCCCCTGTGAAGCCGATGATGGGCACACTGCGTGATTCGCCAACTTTCTGGACAGTGACAAGAGTTGCATAAGTGCGAGGGGCCCCTGTAGGGGAACACAGCTCGCTGTGGTGCCTCTGCAGCAGCTTAATGCAGTAAGCGCAAAATGACCACGAAGAACGGCTGTAGCCATGTAGAACAACACACCACATCCAAGCACTCTCACTCCACCCCCTTCAAATCGTCGCGTATTTGATAGTACGGGTAACTAATGATACCCAATGCTGTACGTAAATTCACATCCAGGGCCTGGAAGGAAGGAAATATTAATTTTTTTTAGAAGAGGGGAGACCGGAGCGGGTTGTGGGTCGAGTGCTCAGTCAAGGGCTACAGTGGCTTCCGCTGACGCTTTGGCGATTGCGACCAGCGCCTCTTGGTCTCCCAGGGTGCTGCTGGCCAGCGCCACCTCCGACTGTTCCATGGCCGCGCAGGGCGGCTTTAAGTGGTTAAAACGAACTTTACACCTAAGTACAACGTCAGAGCGATGGGATGACGCAGATGGTCTCCTCAGGATCGCAGCGGAGTTAAAGTTGATGGCAATGAGAAATTCTGCGCAATGTGGTTGCGAATGTACTTGGATGAAATTCTTGAATTGTAGGTTCCTGTGCACTGAAGTTCACGGCAACTCACGATAAATGCGATAACACAGATGCCCACACTGAGCCTCGGCGCAGGGCGCCAACAAAATTTAACAGTGTCAATAGTGAACTGCGTCTTTATAAATTATGCGATAAATGTCTCTTTCGCGGTGTGTATACAAGCACGCGCGCGTGCACGCATACACACGCGAACGTAGACAACGCTGCGTAGCCCGCACGAAAATGCACATTGAGTTTTAAAAGACGGCTTATTGAGTCCTTGTGGAGTGTGTAACAGTATAAAAAAAACTGAAATTTTATTCAGCTCTTTTTATAAGGTATCTAAATGTTCTTTACTGATATGAGTCAAAAGGAAGCCAACTGCCGATAGTTCAAATTAATCTCATTTGAATTTTAGTCAACACGAAGCCAATCGCATACACTCGTCAACAGAATCTCAGTTCATTTCACTCGGCAGCAATTTCTCTGCAAACTTATTTTCATGATACACTTAACAAAAACCGGATCATTAGTGTTGAAGGTAGAACGTTTGAGCTATATTTATGGAACGCTAATTTGAAGTATTAAAACATTGCTGAAACGTGAAAAAGAAATGTCCCAAACAAGCAGAAGTCCACTTCAAGCATCGACTTAAAGGTCAGAATTTTTTTTTCCTGCTGTTCGTGCGTAAAGGACGCAGTTCAACTACCAGAACTTTGCGCTCCAACTTCTTGGCTTATGCCAATCACCGATTGAGTTAATGGTGTCAATATTCTTTTCGAAATCTTTTTAACAACTCACCACTAAATCTAGCTGGAACACCTATTATAGTCGGTGTATAAGCATGATCGTCGGGTTTGAAACATGTGAATGCTTGGGTGTAGCAAGTTTCTGCTGTTTTTTTAATGCCAACTTCATGACCTTGTTATCTGGTCCTTCCAGAGTGCTGACAGAGGGTATTTGCTTTCACATTTGGTGGTCCTGTCAATAAAATAATATTTCAACATTTCGCTTTGGTTTTATAGGGCTTAACGTCTCAAAGCGACTCAGACTATAAGGGACGCCGTATTAGAGGACTCCAGATAATTTCTACCACCTGGGGTTCTTTACCGTGCACTGAGATCGCGCTGCACACGGGCCTCTAGGATTTCGCCTCCATCAAAATTCGCCGCTGCAGCCGGGATCCAAAATTCAACATTCCAATGAAAGTTGCGCAACGTTGTTGGTTTCGGGGATGCTTAAGAAAGCATTGCCTTGGCGTGTATGATTGATGCTTCATAAAGGTTAGGAAAAATGACATCCACGGCATTTGATTACTTTTTACCCAAACAAATAACTAACGTTATGGTAGCAAGATTTCTGCCATTTTGGGTCAACTGAGTTTCAGTTGGAACTCAGTGGCCAATTTGTTATGTAAGGTCCACACAAATAGTAATTAAAAATTCAAATCATTCTCATTGGGTTCTATTGTGCCAAGTCACTAGCGTCTTAATTTAAACACAACAGCCAGTTTTGTAACGAAGGATAAGAAGCAAAACCTCGAGCTGCTAGCACACTAAAATCAGAAAAGAAATACAAGATTAAGTTCAACTCAGGGATACGATCCCGATCAGTTTTTGCATGCTTGGCAGGCCACGACAATAAACAGAAGCTTTCTGGCTTCAAAATAGTCTGTAAGCACTACGCAGAAGCCTTTTTTTTTATTCTAGATAGCTCAGTCGGAGTTCTGGAATGAAATTCTGAGTGAAATGTACACGCTACGAGCTTTCTTGGACCTGCCAACCCGAAATGCACCGTTTTCCTTCATTCATTCTCTTTTACTGTACTCTGCTGCAGCTTTTTTCGAGTTTCAACAAATACTTGGTCACTGGAAAAAGAACACTGGATAATAATTAGACATCAAGACCTTTTCGCAGTATTCCGTTTCTGGTGGACACTAAACTTTACAAGTGGACTGGATGATGCAATACACTGCACTCTTTCTTTCCTCCTTTCCAGTAGCAAAAAATGCTGCAGCTTCTTCACACTGCCACAGGACAGGCATGGCCGACTTTTACTAACTTTGAGCGCGCTGTCGCAGCATTACTGTTTGATGCGATGCCGCAGTACCTTCCGATCCTTCAGAATTTTCTCTGGACTTGAGTTCAATCTACAAATCTGTCGAAATGCATCAATGCACCTGAGGCCTGCCTTTATATCTCCAGCAACCTTCGGCGCCTTTTATTCGCCCTTCGAACCAACCTTCTTCCGATTCAATCCTCATTTCGAGACAACCTTCAATGCAACTAGACTCAAATTCCTTGTCCCCTGCGCAAAGAGCCTGCCCTCTCCATCGCTCCGTCTCACACGCCACCTGTGTCCGTTCACAGGTTTCACAGGTTACGTAACCTGTGGGCCTTTGTACCGGTCGCGTGGCGTCCTTGGATTTCGTATGCGTCGAAATGCGGTCGATTCGGTCGTGAATCGAAGCGGCGAATTCATGCTGAGCTGCAAAAGTCGTGTAACGCTGCGCCAACACCGGACGGCCTCCACGCATCTTCTACCTATAGATCTTGCGCCACTTGCCCGGCTTGCTTCAGGGAGGAATTTACATCGGGGAACTTAATAGCAAGATTTTGTTTCTATATCGATTCGCACCTGCCTTATATGTCATTGTGTCAACCATTTCAAAAAACCAAGAACAAGCTATCGCTCTCTTCTAAACAACTCTTATTAATAATCTCTCAGGTAATCATTGCAAAGACTGCCGAATAAAAGAGACAAAAATGACAGTACAAGCGCATTGACAGGCATGAAAGAAGAATAAAAAGGGGGTACTGTGAAACAATTGTTTTCATGATTCATGTTTCGCCTCTCTGCCATTGATGCCAGAGCCGGCAACACAAGTTGTTTATAAACTTTCAGCCCTAAAGTCAAAACAGCATGAGATCAGCAGAGGAGAAAAATTATGATCCAGGAAAAGAATCATTCCAAAATAAGGCTCCAATTTTTTTTTTTCTCGTTAATTGTGCACTTCACGCACGGCAGTGAACTACTGACGAACGTCCGTCCGCGACCTCAGATAATGCGAAGAGGAAACGTTGCGTGATCTGATTCTAACCAGCCGGTGCTGAAAAGCGAAACAATCGCTTAGACCGCTTCACTCTGACTCACTGACAGCGTAGCGAAAGCTGCGGCTGCCGTCAGCGTGTCATTGTCCATACTGTCAAAACACTTGACACACGGCGGTCTTCGACTGGACGGCCTCTCGGTTGTTGTACGCTAGACTACCATGTTTGCTGAGGTCAGAGGTGCGAGCCAAGCAGGAGCCGTTCTTATGTGTGAGCAGCTTTGGGAATCTTGCTCCTAATTTCCTGGCGCGAGCTTTGGCTCCATCAAACGCTGCCACTTTGTAGTAGGAATGGACATTGGAGACAGCGGTGCCGTTATTATCCAATATTTTTTTTTATGTGGAGTTCTTTCGCAGTGATCGTACGCGGACGACTGCGTTGTACGCCACTCTGTGTCATGTTCAGAAGATGTGAGCAAGTTGCAGTTTGATCTTGAAAACATTTGCTCTCGCTGTGTCAAATAGAAGATGGTTTTGCACATAGCAAAATGTCATCATGTACAGTTTACTAAGAAAATTAACCAATATATCTACTTCATACTAATTAAATAATGTTATGGTAGAGCGTGTTGACGAGGTCAAATACCTGGGCGTCACGTTCATATAGAGATATTTGGTTGTAGATGTTCCGCACTGAGTTCACAGGCGGTAAAGCATGTCGCCTTTTACACATTTTGCAGAGAAACTTCACGTCTACACCCAAGGCTTTGAAGTAAGCTTTGTACCTCACTATTATTAAGGCAGTGTTAGAATGCGCGCGCGTAGCGTGGGACCCGTTCACAAGTGTTCTTGAAGACAAGCTACTACAGAGCGTTGAAAAAAAAAAAAGGCTACAAGAGTCATCATGGGCGCCTACGACTACGGTTAGAAGTACGCAAATCAGGAAAAGTCTAGGGTGGAAGTTGCTGTCCGCACGCAGACAGATATTCAGGTTAAATTTTTTGCATAATGTTAACAGCGGTAACGCAGGAACTGACAAAAACATATGGATGTGTTCAGGTAAACACGGTAATCGAGGTCCCATGACCGTTTTTTTTTGTTTCCTATTATATTGCAAGAAATTGTGTAGATTTTTTTTGGAAAAAATTGAATACCACTCGCGGTGGAAAACGCCTCTTTTGCGATTTCGCAAAATCGCTAGTTTGGATCCCCGCATAAAGTAAAATATAATTTAGTGTAACCTGATTATTTTTCAAATAACTGTATGCAAACTTTTCTCTCGGAAGGAATGCAGAAATATTTTTGGCTCCTCTAATTTCACAGCAAAAAAATCGCAAACATTGTTCGAAAAGTAAGGCATTTTATTAAGGGCAGATTTTAGGACAATAATGGGACAAGAACGAGTAAGAACCTGAGGCAGAAATTTTTTCTCAGTGTTAATCTGTCTGTGTTGCTATCGTCAGACAAAATCTGTACTTCTTAGAATGGAGAGATAATTTTTAATTAGTCGTTGAAATGATCTAGGATTCGAAACATTCGAAAAAGGCGAACTTTGACGGAGATTTAAAAAAAACTGCTTTTTTTTGTAAAATTTTCTTGAAAGACCTTCAGTACATGATGATCCTGTATCAGGGAAAAACTTGGATTAATTGTTTTAAACTATAAAACTGAAGGCCGAACGCAGACCATACTTCGTTCAGTTACCATTACTGGATACTGTCTGTTAGCATATGTTAGCATATGGGCACGATGTCAGGAAATACCTCATAAGCATTTTTTTTTGCTTGTCAGGCCAATTTTGATCACGTCCACCGTTATTATACGTCCTCTATTTAGCGTAATCTCTCCAGGCCTCGCTAACGCCAGCAAAGACAGATATTCCGTCCTTCATAACTTGAATCTTCTAATGTTATTTTATTGTTTAGCTATCGTGAGCATTGTTCAGTTATTACATTTCTTTATTGCCTTTAATGAATTTTATACGACAGCGTATTCCCCATAGACATTATTATTTGTGCATTTTAAGACAGGCGACTTGTTCAAATGTAAATTTCACTACCTTAATATGAAATGGATCTTTTAACTGGCCAGTTAATTTAGGCTGAGGTACAAGCCGGAGCGGGTTTGATTACTCCATGGAGTTTCTTTACACTGGACACTGGTAGCGCGCATTAGCCCAATAATGCTCTAGTCTCTTGAGTATATAACGTTTTAGGGTTATGATGGTCATACTTGCCAAAGCCTGTCGACAAAATATATCCTGCACTGGAGTAATCGTTTCAATTTCAGTATCTTAGACGAAGCCCGAACTTCTCCCAATAAAAGCTTTTCCAGATGCATGACTCCGTTTCCGTAAACTCCATGACCAAATAAAGGGAAACCGTTCATGTCGCCATCCCCACAAGGAGTGGCTCCACACAAGAGGATAAAATGGTACAGAACTGATTCCATTATCGAACAATGGTGTAGGCTATATAAGAATTTCCTAAGTTGGATGCAACATCTTTACATTCGATACATCTGGCTATCGTGTACTTTCCAAGCCCTCTTTCATCCTGTCCTAAATGTCATTAAGCTGACTATGCCGAAGGTCGTGAATGCTATTATTGTTTAGCATTCCTTTGAGTGCGTCTACGAAGCCACTGGCACTTTCTATGACCTTATTTGCAATCGAGATCGAGGTTTGTAGCGTTTGTTAACGAGCCCACCATCGCCGTTGCACGCACTTTTGCTGTGCCCTGTGGCCGGAAACGTCAGCTTTGTTATTTGTGTGTTCATGGATGCTAATATGTGTGAGTTCATGAAACAGATATTTCCTCTTACAGTAACTAAGAGTCCACTCATTGTCAAAAGTTGTCTTCGCATATAGACGGGCACGTTGTGTTGATGCATGTTCCGCTTTTGGTTTCGACGGAGCCAGCCACGAATGTGCCGGCTCATCAGACATTTCGTCGGAAATAATGGCGAATCTACGCGTCCAGTTTTCTGACGTGGAAGCGCATATGAAAGACGATAAATCATTTTTTTTTTTGCAATGCCGCGCTTTGGCTACATTTGAAAACCGAACTGTTTAGTAGTACACAAAGCAAAAATGCAAAACTATATTTGTAGCTGTGCCTTCCTTCTTGCATAAATCCTGCTAGACTATATATTTTGTACTTGTGGGGAGTAATTCGGTGGCCTTCCTTAAAAGTTATTTTAATATTAGTGGACAAGTCTCAGGTATTTAACCTTCTCATTCAGCTCCCAAGTTGCCGTTAGGTTTTTGTACTCACTACAAAATTCAATTTGTTATTGTGGCAAAAGTTTCATCATTTCGGCGATGCTTGTACGTACTGAAGGCGCAAGCGGCGCAAGCGGCACAAGCCTGCCAACTAGAACACACAATCTTCTTGTTTCTAGGATAAAGGAACTTTCTGGCTCATTTGGAGTACCAGAAGCACAAACACTTAATCTCACACATTTCACACATTTCGCGCACCTTTCGTTTGAGTTTATTTAAAGGAGCTATTGTTGATCCAAACGGTGTGAAAGTTTGAGCTAAGCGTTATATAAATCTGATTTTAAGGCAGATTGCCATGAAATATTTTTGAAGTACGACACAATTATGAATCTCATTAGTCAGTCGTATGGAAGCCACGTGAAGAAGCAAACGAATTCTTGTATGAATTAATAAAAAACACAAGCAAAAGATGATTCCGAGGTATTTTTGGTATTTCTGATATTTCGCCATTGTGCTGAAGAAAACGCAACCTCATGCGCTCGGTGTCGAAGTCGAATTCAGGACCGTTTCTGTTTTCAACATACAGTAATCAGTAAACTGAACTAAGTACTGTTATTGTTAGGACTTTAATTTTATAGTTTAAAACAATATAATGCAACGCTTTCTTTTCTTCGTCTAGAATTACCAGGTACTAAAGGCCTTTCAGGCAAATTTTAAAGAAAATCGGAGAGGTTGTTTCTTTTTCTAAATCTCCGTCAAAATTCGCCTTTTTTTTAAATATTTGGAGATATAGAAGTGCAAATTCTGTCCCAGGGTAGTGTAAAAAGGACGGATGAATAGTGATAAAAAATTTCAGCCTGAGGTTCGTATTCCTTCTTTTATTTTTGTCTTAAAAACTGGCCCAATTGGAATGCCTCACTTTTTCAAAAAGCTTTGAGATTGTTTTACTGCAAAATTATAGGAGCCAAAAACTCTTTTTGAATTCCTTCCAACAGAAAGGTTTGCATACAATTACTGAAAAATAATCAGGCTCCACAAAATTTTACTTTACTTTCTGCAGGGATCCACACTAGCAATTTTTCGAAATCGTAAAAGCGACGTTATCCATCTTGTGTGATATATGATTTTGTCCAAAAAAAACTACAGCATTTCTTGCAAAATTAAATACTATTTCCTTGCGTGAACATATTTTTTCATCACATATAAAAATTTCATTCAAAACAAAGAATGGTCATGGGACCTCGATTACCGTCCTTATCTGAACACACCCATATATACCTATAATGACCACACAACTGGCTACCACAATCATTTTCCTTGCACCAAGCGGCGAAGCAAAATAATATCTGGAGGCAGAACTTTTATGCTGCTAAGGAGTTGTTTCTTAGTAAAACCACATTCATGAGCCGGGAAGTCCTTAAGTACTACAGGAAACGCAGCAGCTTCCCTGGAGAACCTCATCATAAGCTGTCAGTTTGTTCAGATGGCCGTTTGTGGGGATGCGACAGCTCTGGTTGCTTGTGCGTATACTACAGCCGCGCCATCGGAGCCCATGTTATTGTGACAGTGCTGCGGCTACAGCTTTTCACCCCCTATCTTATACAAGGCACGGCTGAGAGTTAACGTATTTGTGTGGAATGCGATGCGATGGTAACAGGGTTCCTTCTGCGCTTCGTCCTCTGCGGAACATTGCGACAGACGGCTATGCGCTTTCTGCTTTTCGGCGTATCCTGTGCGCTCAGGCAAGTCTATCTAGCGCTGCACTTGTTGATTAATACATGGCCCTGACCTTGAGAGACGAAAGTGTGTTAGAAACGTTTTTGCCTCTGCTGCAGATTGCAAAAAAGCAGCTGCTAACTGGAGACAATTACGAATAGTTACCGGAACATGTGACCAATGTGAACATGTGAACACTGTGACCTAACCTGCCGCTTCATGGTCGGCCTTAGCCGAACCGCGTACCACCGAGATCGTATGTAGTTTCCCGTGCTGTATTACATTCCCTGAGGC
Organism: Amblyomma americanum; assembly: GCF_052857255.1. Taxonomy (NCBI): domain Eukaryota; kingdom Metazoa; phylum Arthropoda; class Arachnida; order Ixodida; family Ixodidae; genus Amblyomma; species Amblyomma americanum. The sequence goes on along the minus strand of NC_135497.1, from coordinate 134,477,596 downwards.
GTCGAGACAAGAAATATGATTTGCCCTTCTGAGAAGGTTGCTGAAAAATTATGAAATTTGCAGTTCCGCAGAGATAGCGTATAATTGTGCACTGGGATGGAACGTGCAATAACGTGTCTCAGAGTTGATAAGCGAAATAGAAGACTTACTTTAGCGCTACACATTTCTCGACGGCGGCGAAATAAAGCTCCTGATGCAGCTTCTAGCAGGCAGGCATTCATCTAAGGCATGTAAAATTGAGAGCTGGCCCTGGAAAACTACCCATTTTCGCTATTGTCTTGCTGCATGCGTGTGTGCTTGAAAGAGAAAACATGTTTACCTGACCGCACGGTTTCTTCGCTTGACAGGGCGCAGGATATGCCTCTGGAGTGTGGAATGGAACTGCAATAGAGTGACAAAAATTTACCCCCTTCGCCATCACTGTGGGCAGTTCAGTCAGACGAGGGAGCAACTTCGCGACGGCATGTTGCACGGCGATTTTCACCGTATAGAATTCGCTTTCTCTCACACTGCGTTCCGCTGCGAAAATGTCCTCTCACAACGTAAATCTCAGATGGCTTGACTGACCGATTCAAATTCTACAGTTGCGGTCAAGCTGTCTTGAAGCGCGGCGACGTGAATGCAGCATTTTGTGTTGCTGTGGTTATATCTCTCGGGAGGAGCTGTACTGGAGCGAAGATAACGGAAAGAGATTAACTGCGCGCGGGGCGTTTCGCGGTAAGCATCCGAGGATAGCTCGGTTGCCTTGTCCGCGGCGAATGCATGGTGCGCTGTCGGGCACAGCTTCCTCGACGGTGCGTGGCTGCTCACCGTCGAGGGCTGCGTCCGCGCCGTGGGTTTGTTGAACCCCCCGACGTCTCGCTTCCTGTTCCCGGCAGCAGCTGGCCGTCGCACCGCGAGTTGCCGATCGCTTCCCTTGTTGCGTGATACCATCTCACGCGGCGACGAGAACCCAAGAAGTAGTTTAGGTTAAGTTGTCCCTTTGTGCGCTCCCAGTCCTGAAAAGGGTCGGCTCGAAGAAGAGGGACGTCTGGGGCCTCCCCTTCGGAAGTTGATAATTTGGGCATTCCGAGAATCCCTGCGCCCAGGGTATCGGCCGCTAATCCCGCGCTCTTTTCATATTCCCAGAAAGCGCCGCCAGCGCCCGCTGGCTGCGTGTCCCTCCCTTCGGGGCATTACTCCTCGGCGCGGTGGAAACATGCGGCAGCGCACCTAACTATTATGCCACGCCGCCATTGTGCCGTCGCACTTTCGTGGCGCGCTGCCTCGGACACGGTGTGTATCTAGCCGGAAATGTGCTCCTTCCACCGTCAATGTGTTCGCGTGTGCGACAGGAGGGCGACGACTCGCCTCCCGTTTGTATTTTACTTCCATCCTCTTATCCGCACCGGCCAGGAAGGCTCTCCGCGCTGTCGCTGTGTGCTGTATGGGTCTTGCTTTCTTGCGTCCCCGAGATAAAATATTATTCGTCGCGCTGCTAATGTCGCCAAGCGTCCGACTTGTGAGCAGAGATCTTTTAGGTCTGCTCTTGCTTGGATGTTTATAAAGTCAGCGCGAATAACCAAACTTTTAAGTGAACGGCCATAGGATATACAAAAGCACCGAAGTTTGGGCCAGTTGGTAATGATCCATCTTGAGAAAACGAAGCAGCACGAAAAAACGGGGACGAAAAAGACACACATACGGCAGGACGAGTGCTGCACTTCCAACTGCACTTCCAACTGGATGTACAATCCTAGGTCACAAAAGGCACTCCTCCCTTACAGTAGTGCTCATTCAAAAATAATCAAAAGAGCAATAGCCATGAATTGCCTCAAATCCGCTTTGAAAAGTCATGTCATCATCAAATGTTTGAAAGTGTCCAAATGCAAACTGAGCGATTGCTCATGTCAGGCTTTCCTCCAGATTTATTGTCAGCGTTGCAGAGACGCTGCTACAAAAGAAAAAGTGCATCAAAAAGACGGATAAGCAAGACAAGAAGCTGCCAACTCAAGTAATTCCATATCTTCACAGAGTTTCTCATAATCTTAAGAAAGTTGGAAACAGATACGGTGTTAACGTGCTCTTCTCCGCCCCAAGCAAGCTATCAAAAGTTTGCCCAATGATGATTAGTAAGAAAAGGCCGATTTGCACTATAAACCACCAACTTTTTTTCACCCGTTGCACTACTAAGGTAGTGTACAGCATTCCCCTCACTTGCAATAGAGTGTACATTGGTCAAACAGGACGCTGTTTTAATGAGAGAGCTAGGGAGCATTATAATCTGGTGAAAGAAGGGAAAAGTGGCCATCTTGCTATCCACTGCCGGGATTGTAAGTGTAAACCCATATTTCGGAAAGCTAAAATTCTTGGGCGTGGAAGAGATCGGATGGAAAGAGAGATTATTGAAGCATATCACATCAGAAAAGCAGGTGGTCAGTGTGTCAGCACCGCTTCCTTGTCTCTTCTTGATAATGAAATGGCGTTTTTGAATCATTGCGGTTGATTGCCACGAGGCGATAGTAGCGCTGTACTTAAGCTTGGTATTCTCAATAAAAATCAGTTGGAAGTGCAGCATTCGTCCTGTCGTATGTGTGTCTTTTTCGTCCCCGTTTTTTCGTGCTGCTTCGTCTTCTCAATAGGATATACACATGGACGAGTTGATGCGCTGCGGTCATATTGAAACGCACAAAAAAAAGTCTGAAAAGCGCAAACGAGTGCGCATTATGAAATTAAAGTCCGGCGCGTACCACAGATTTGCAGATTATTTATGCAGCATATGCACCCAAGTTCGTCACTCAGGCGGCTCCATGGATGGAGGAAACTCATCTGCCGTGTGGTTCTGCTCACATTGGTTCACTTCATGTCTCAGAAGGTCAGAAAAACCTGTTAAAGACGCCTTACTCCTATTTTGGTCGTCTCATTGCTGCTGGTCATGAGTGGTACCTTTTGGGCATCGCGGCTCATTGTTCCAGCCCATGCATTTCAGCCACCGTCGATGACAGGCGAAGCGGTGGACAGCTGAAAGCTAGCAGTATCGAGGGTTTTCGCATCTACGACTATGGCTATACTGCTTGCATCAGCAGTCGTTTCAAAGATGAAAGTAGTGCATTTAGTGTCGGGATGTTCAGATAAATGTCTCTCTGAAAATTGAGGACCCTTTTGGACTGTAAATGAAATGGAGACGTCTTAGTTGCGAAACACAGGTTATCTCTGTTTTTCTTTCTTTGACTCTGGCACAATATTTCTTTGCTTTCTCTTGTATATCGGCTGCGTGTGATAAATTTCGTGTATTATTTTGTGTTTTTGTTTACGGTTTTCATAGGTTCGTCATGACTGCTGCAGGGTTTGCCGTTGACAATAGCTACGACCAACATGTAATTTAGCTCGTTCACTATCCTTAACCTATCTGTCTCGTTTTTCGGTGTCTTGTGAAATTCTTCGCTTCTCTCCTGCTTCTGTTTATGGCGTGACCTCTGCTGGCATCTATATGGTTACTGATTCAATAAGTTTAGAAATGCGGATATGATGTAATGACGCGTTTTGTAACGAGCTTTTCTCCTTTGTTCAGGCGGATTGTTTCCCGAGGTTGATTGCCCATCATTCCTGAACTTATCTATCTGTCATTTATGCACCGTTCATCTTCTTCCTGTATTTTTCGCACTGTAACACATCGCCTGACTTAATCCGCATCACGTGCCTGTCAGCCACCGACATTTCCTGTACTCTGTCATGCCGGCTACATTGTCAACGCACAGCTGACGTACTACCTCAGTTTGGCAGCTTTTTGTGCGCCGAAACAAGACTGCGGGCTATATACGAAGCACGCCGTGGTGGAGTGATGCGAATTAATTTTGGCCACACGCGGTTCTCGAACGTGCGCCGAAGCCTCAGTACACAGGTGCTTTTGAGTTTCGCCTCCACCGAAATAGGGTCACCGTGGCCGGGATCGAACCCGCGAGCTCATGTTCAGCGGCCCAACGCCGTTGTCGTAAGGGCCTTCAGTTGCAGCGACACGCTGCTCACTCATAGCTACTATGCTGTCGCAGGTATTGTCCATGCAAGTTCAGTCATTTTTCTTTTTTTTTTAACGTGCCATGTCGCGACATCGCGAAACAAGCAGCTGTACAGCTCGATTCGGTCTGCCATCGGGGATGTAGTCAATGTTTTTTTTTTTTCAGTCGAAAGCAGCACTGCACTACTCTGCATCATCCCTCCAGAGCGAGCCCCATGAACAGCTAGTGCCTGCAGACCGCAGAGCATTGATGCGCAGTGGAATACCGTTGCGTCATTTTATTTTTGAGTTGCGACCAAGACGCTGCACATTGTCGGCGACGTCCGTGCTTTCGGCTTACGATGTTTGCTGTAACTGGGAAAGCCGACTCTTGGAACTTATTTTGTTCGTCAGTCTACAACGCCGGAGGTACTACTGGGGCTTCTGGGGTGCATGAGCCGGTTCCATGAGACAATATGGTCCGCGAGACGGATATGCTACTTTGACTCGTTAAATTTTTGCTTTTTCTCGCCCCCATCTTTCCGCCCTCTTCTTCTTGCCTCACTACATGTTGCAAAATAGGCGCTGAAATAATAATTATTTGACGAACAAAATAAGTTCCATGTGTCGGCTTTCCCAGTTCCCACTCATTTTTTTTCAGGCAGCTCTAGTCCATGTACAGCGAAGCCAGTTCAGAGGCACTAAAGAGGGTCATTTGTGTCCTGACACAGCGCAGTAGGCACCGCTGTCGATAATTAAGATGGAGAAAAAATAATTAGCTGCAGTGAAATATGCCTTTGAAATGTAGAAAAGTTGAGTGACATTGAGGAAGACCACATGACTTAAAACCAAAAGAAAAAACTACAGGTGGAATATGCGATAATGCATAGTGTAATGGAACAATGGTATTTGCTTCTGCAATGGCAAATTCTCGTGACTGTTATCTCACCCTGTCTCTCTCTTTCTTTCTGCCTCTATTTCACTCACTCACTGTGTGTGGGCGCCCTTGCTGAAAATTTCCGTTTTGCTGTCAACGCCATGCTGTCAACGCCTTAAGGGCTGTTAGCAAGAAAAAATATTTTCGCCATATGTAAGGCCAAAACAGTTTTGATGCTATGCGCACTTATTTAAATACTTATTTAAATACAAAATTTTCAGCTTTTATCAATTGTTTGTTTCACTCAATCTTCCTCGCTTTGTTCATTCCTTTCCTTTTTCTTCTCTCTCTTCTTATTCTCCCTCTTTTTTCCTTCCTCGCTTCTTATCTTTTCTTTCTCAATCTATTTCTTTCTTTGCTTCCTTCCTTTCTGCGCTCGTCAGCGTTCAAAGTTTGACGCGTCAGAAGGCGCATGACTACGCAGTCTAGAAGAAAGGAAGGTAGGAAGGGAAATAATTTTCTCCCGAAACAAATTTGCTCCGATAAGTGAGGGATGCCCGCCGCTCGCAAATGGCCATGAGTGCAGCGGGCGAGATTGCCTCTCTCTCGCCAATGTCTGCGCCCACCCCGCATTGCCCGGATGCGACCCTCCCGTTGGCCGTTTCCTATCGGCTCGGCTGGGCTGAGTCGGAATACGGCCGACTTTTGAATTTCGCGAGCGCACCACCGACAGGGCGGCCGCGGTGTCTCTCTCTCTCGCTCACCCTCCATTTTATTATATTTTTTCCCCCTATTTACCGCTGCGCGCGCGCAGGCGGCCGCCTCGGCATCGGGAGCGGTGAGTAATTGCAAGGAGCGGCTCGAACCCCTGGGCGAAACCTGTTTACTTGTTTACTTACTCGAATGCACAAAGAGGGACGCGCCCGATCGGACTGCAAGTGCGCTCCTGCTCCAGATGTATGGATGCGGAAAAGGGGGAGGAAAAAAAACAAAAAATAACGAGGATCGCTGGAGCAGGGAGTAGAGGTTCAAAAAAATATAGTACGGAGAGCACGAGAAATTGGGGATCTGCATTTGCTTGCGTTGATGACTCAGAAGTTCATTGAATTGGGATGCCGGTTTCTTGCGCAGCTCCGAAACTTCGAAGTATACGTCGAAACTTTTTTGATCCTTTTTTTTTTTGCTTTGCAGCCCACGGCGCTCTATTTCATAAAGTTCGCCGTTTCGTTTTCTCCCTTTTACCGCCTTTTGCTCCTCCTGGTTCTGAAGAGGTTCGAGCATAAAGTGCATCTACGAGCAAAGGCCATGAGCGCGTCTCCCTGCACTTTTTTTTTTCTCCAGCGGCGTGGTGTTGCTATCGTCCCTGCTGGCGCGCCATGGGATGGGCGTTTGTATTTTCTGCTCTTAACAGGCGTCCTTAGCAGGCCTGCGGGAGAAGGTATACATCATGCAGAAGGTGAAAGCAGCTCTGCTGCTAGTGGCATATTGTACCTTCGGGGGAAGCTGGATTCGAATGCTGAAGGAATGCGAGAGCCTACCATGCTGTAAGGGTCTTCGCAGTCCTCTCTGTATGGGAGGTTTTTACGGCAAAAGAAATGAAAATGAAAAGGCGTCAGGATTGAGAAAGCGAGCCGTCTGGCCAAGGCAGCGTCCGATCCGCTTTAAGAATTCTTTTCTTAAAGACACCTTTTTACGCCTGTGTTAACTTTCCTTGGGCGCTTCATGCTGAAGCGCTGTGATACACTGAAGAATCCTCCTGCATTCAGGTGTGTGTGTGTGTGTGTGTGTGTGTGTGTGTGTGTGTGTGTGTGTGTGTGTGTGTGTGTGTGTGTGTGTGTGTGTGTGTGTGTGTGTGTGTGTGTGTGTGTGTGTGTGTGTGTGTGTGTGTGTGTGTGTGTGTGTGTGTGTGTGTGTGTGTGTGTGTGTGTGTGTGTGTGTGTGTGTGTGTGTGTGTGTGTGTGTGTGTGTGTGTGTGTGTGTGTGTGTGTGTGTGTGTGTGTGTGTGTGTGTGTGTGTGTGTGTGTGTGTGTGTGTGTGTGTGTGTGTGTGTGTGTGTGTGTGTGTGCGCGTGCGTGCGTGCGTGCGTGCGTGCGTGCGTGCGTGCGTGCGTGCGTGCGTGCGTGCGTGCGTGCGTGCGCGCGCGTTGTTGTGTACATGTTTGCTTTTGTTGTGCCCAAAGGTTCCAAACACGAGGTCTCCTTTTTTTTAAATGTATGCTGCTCAGAAATACAGAATGTTCAGCCACTTGGTGAGCTTTCTACGAAGTGCTTACACTCGTTGCCTTTGCAAGGCTTCATTGTTCTCTCATAGTAGTGATGTATAACCATTGTCACAAGTTTGGAGCCCACGCGCTTTGCTTCTGAACCGCACAGTTCGATTCGTAATGCATTGCCAGCGTTCCAAATCTCTTCAAGATGAGAAGATATCAAGTCTTGCCCCCTCATTTAGTAGGATTTCCACAGATGCTACAGAAGCCCCAGTGCGTGGCTTGGAAGAAACCCCCTGGGCTCTAAACTTTCGAGAAAGGGTGTAAATTTGCGACAACGGCTGCATTCATGGACGTTGCGTTTAGGGTCTTTGCGACGGGAAGCGTAGGTGAAAAAAACTTGGTTGTTTCTTCGATTCAGTCATGCAAGAAAATTAACTCTTCTGTCCAGTACATGAAACGAATATTGGAACTGCTCCAACGAATAGGCCGTGAATGTCAGTGACGCTAATAGTAGAACTGCCCTTCACCCTCCAACGTCAACGATGATTGGTGGGCGCATCCAAAGTAGATGTTTTATTGGGTTTAACGTCCCAAATCGACCCAGGCTATGAGGGCCGCCGTAGGGGTGGGCTTCGGATAATTTCGATAGCCAGAGGTTCTTTAAAGTGCACTGACATCGCACAGTACGTGGTCCTCTAGCATTTCGCCTCAATTGAAATGCGACCACCGCAGCAGGGATCGAACCTGCGTCTTTTGGCTCAGCAGCCGAGCACTATAACCACTGAACCACACCGGCGGCGCATCCAAGACAGAGAGGTGGCTTTAGTCCTGTCCGTCTTTGCTCCTCTGCTCCTCCTGTCGCCCGTCTTAAAAATAAAGCAACCATCATTGCCTACTCATGTTTGTTGTGAACTTTTTGGATCGGTACAAACCCGAATCAGATAAAGATTTGTTGTTAATCGTAAATTGTTTGTCGAAGTGAAGCAGGTACTTGCAAATCGAAGCAAATAATTCATTTTTTTTTTCGAAAGAAGCCAAATGCACCAAGATAGAAACTGAGAAAAACGCAACCCGCCGCGGTGGCTCAGTAGTTATGGCGCTAGGCTACTGATCCCGAGTACCCGGGTTCCGCGTTCTGATGGAGGCGAAACGCAAAGGCGCTCTTTTGCTGTGCGATGTCAGTGCACGTTAAAGATCCCCAGGTGGTCAAAATAATTCCGGAGCCTTCCACTCCGGCACCTCTTTCTTCCTTTCTTCTTTCACTGCCTCCTTTATCCCTTCCCTTAAGGCGCGGTTCAGGTGTCCGCCGAGATGTGAAACAGATAGTGCGCCATTTCCTTTCCCCAACAATAACCAATTTTCCAATTCCAATAACCAACCAAAAACGCAAAAAAATTGTTACTCGCGTAAACCGTAGTGCTTTCCAAGCAATTATATGATATTCTTTACATATAAGGTGTAGCCACTCTACTTCGCCATCAATTGAAAAACTATGGAAATAATTTGTTCGAGCATGTGAACTTCGGATTTGGCTATTTTCAATGTGAAACTGTACTTATGACCCAGCTTTATCCCAGAAACTTTCTTCCTGCAGTATTATTTTAGCTTTGTTTATGAAGATAATGCTTAGAAATGATTACGCTTTCAGTTAAGTAGAAAATAATTAGAACATTCGTTGTGTGCAATCAGGGACACTGCGGTGCTTCACCAACGGAATCAAGTAATTCTGAATAGCAGGCTTCTGTCACAAGCGCTGATGAGACAGCCTTGTTGACAGCCTTGTTTTCTTTTGCTCCCACTTTGGGAGCGCAAAAGTAAACAGAATATATGGGATCTATAATTTGTTCTACTTTACAGTGTATGCTAAACTGATTATTAGTAGTGAAATGGTAGACGCATGCAGTACACAAAACGGCAGAACAACCGCTAGTCCTTTCGTTTCCAGTCTGATGCGTCTGCCGTTTCGCTAGTAATGGTGAACTTAGGATGCCGATACCAACTAGCCCAACTAAACACCTCAAAAGGTCAGTGTAGTTGAATCGCATCCTTGCTTCCTCGGCGACGACGCTAATGATCTCTTCGTTATCGTCGTCTTCTGGGTTCAGATCTTCCGTCAGTTTAGCCATGTCTTACACAGTCGATTATATAGTAGCGTAGAAGGAGGAATAAATGAAGCCGCGCTCGAAACAGTCCAAGGTATGCCGCTCAAGCTGACATGAAAAGCTCCAGCAGGTGGATTTAGCTCATTCTGATGCGTAGATCAACAGGATCTGGCTCGTGTTTTATTTGAGATGGGATTTGAGTGCAGGTTTTCTAGGCCTTAATTATGTGGCACGCTTCGTTATCACAGTTTTTGCAAAGAAAGGATGTATCATTTGGATTCTCATTACAGTATATTTTAACTTAGTTTCGGTTTCTGGATCTGCCTCATTTCGAAACAAAGCTCCTCAATTTTCGATCCCCTTTGCAGAACAAAAAAATTGTACATTGAACATCGACATCAACATCTTTGTTCTCAGCATCACTGGTGTGCTTAGCAAGCGGGTCGTTTTTTGCGCAGTGGAGGCACTGAACTTATTGCTTCTAAGTTAAATCGTGCCTCGTTATAACGCTAGTGTTCCACTTTGTTGTCTCAGTGCACTCCAAAATGGGATATATGGCTAGCACCACGCATGTGAATGCGGAGTTTTCCTCACCCTCAAGGACTGAAATGATGAAACCGGGGGCATGCGGCATCGTTACATTTCATTTTTTTTTTCAAATACCAGTGGCACCACTTTTACGGTTGCGAGTGTTAATTTTCGGTCTTTCGCTCTTTCAGTTCCTTCACTTGCAGCGGGCAAACGTGACGAATGCGCCTGGTAAGTAAAACCAACTGGCGCGTCAGCATTCTGTCGGACTTCAGCTAAAAAAAAAAAGAGAATGCTTTAACTAGACTCGCAAACCTTTTTAACACCTTAAATAAACCCTGCAAATCGTTAAATCGCGTGCTGATCGAAGTATTAGCAAAGCACAGTCGATGCGTCCGTTACAAATCCCCCGTAATCTTGTCTTCTTGTACCTCATTTCTGCTTCTCACTCGTCATGTTGGGCTCACGACACGTCTTTCTCGGATACCTTCAGCTGACGATGAAGGTATTCAGCGGGTGCCAGTGGTGACAGAGCGACACAAAGGCGGGCCCAGCAGACACGGCGAATGGCATACCTAAACAGACAAGCAACCGGGTTGCATGCGACAGAGAGAGAGAGAGAGAGAAATGGAAGAAAGTATAAAGCGCAGCATATCACGCGTCTCTAGTGGCGAGATTATATGGAAGTTCTGATACACGCGTGTCGCTTTGAGCGAAGCAGGAATAATGAAAAAAGAAAGAGTAAACGGAAATTTTTCCTGTAATACAAACTGCTTTTGAAAAATTCCTTAGGTAAAAATTCCACAAACCGTGTTCTTCATACTCAGCAGATTTTGAAGCTTTAATAAGGCGTTTCTGGGCCCGTTGAACTATGGAATCTTTGGCACATGCCACGCTGCTTTTATGAGTGAATGGCGTCTTTCGAAGTTGCGTCATCTTCTTCCTTGTTTGTGAAGGTTTGCGCTCACGAGCTTCAAAATAGCTCTAACATATTCGGAATTGTCAAATAGTATCATTCGATTTGAAATCGGAATCGAACACAACATTATTCAATTCAGTATTCGAAAATTTTCACACCCCTACCGTTACCCTCCACACCTTCGCTGTTCTAAGAGAGGCATTTTGTTATGGATAATCCTTGCTCCTAGAGAGAGATAAATGTTAAGTTGCCCCTAGATTTTTCCCGCCTGTGTTGCACCATTGGTTTTGTTTATAACGATCATTTGCGGTTGTCCACAAGAGACGGCTGAGGGTCCACGTTTTAAAGTGCGCTTTCTGGACGGCGTACGGAAAGGTCAGCTGTTTCTTGCCGCTGCTGGATTATCGCTGACAATTAACCGACACCTTTTACTGTGACGTTGGCAGCACCCTTACAGAATGCAGATAGCGGGCGCAAACCTTCGCGGTTAGGCCACGAGGCCGCTTTTACTGAGGGCGGTGGCTGCACTGTGCCATTTATGTACGAAATACGACTTCAGTGCATTGTAAAGAGGGAAAAAAGAAACAGCGTTTGCACCTTGAAGCCGTCTGCTTATATATCTCGAAGTGGTCCTCAAAAAAATTGCGGCGCTGTTCTGTTTCCTCTGCGAGACGCGGTTGCTGGTTGCGTAGGCCACTATTGTTGAGTCACGCGTTCTACGCCCGAAGCGCCAGGCTCAAGGAAGTCAAATCACACAATTGGGCACCTCTTCAGCACCACGTCGGTGTATGCATATGCTGTGGTGTCGTGAGGTTTTTCTCGTAGCCAGACCGCGTGGTCTCGTTGAGGGAACCACGAGGTGCAAAAAAAGGGGGGAAATAAATAGAGGGAGGGAATGAGTGAGAGAGAGAGAGAGAGATGATGGAGGGACCAGGAGTTGAACGGTAGGGGAAGACAGGCGCGGTGAGATCGCACCTGGTATAGAAATTAAGGCGCGAGGTCGCACCGTTGGCGTGGATGCATATTGTATGGCGCGCGGAGTGGCTCCATAAAGCACGCCGCCGCTTTGTTGGCAGTTGCGTGCGTCGCCTCCGCGGTGACTGCGCTCGTGTCGTGTGGTTTTATTGGCGCCGCGCCCGGGCCGTAAACGCAGCGGCGTCGGCCTCAGCTTTTGCTTCTTCCGAACATCTGTGATCATCTTGTTTGATTTACCACCACCCGCGCAGGATTACTGCTGGGATTCGGAGAGCATAGCGGGCGCACGCCCATTTTTGCTTTCGTTTTGTTTTGTTTCCGTGCTTGCTTCTCTTTTTTTTTTCACGCCACTTGCCGTGCATGTCGCACTTTCTCCTCCCGCTTGCACGCGCCACGACCGCGAGTCGTCTTCGTGTTGTTTCCCAACTTTTAGACCGCAGAATGCCCGGACGGAAGAGTGTTTTGCTTCATCCGTGTTGTGACGCGCTACACGTATGCTCGAAGGGGAACAGATCAACTCGACTGCTGCGCACGAAGCAAATCTGCATGGCTTGGTGCGCGCTCCGAAAATTGCGGCTGTGGCCAAATTTTGGGGCAATTCTTTTGCCGTCCTTGGATTTCTATCCACGTCGACGACAGCCTGCCAAGAGGCGTGCGTCTGCGGCGCGCTTTTGAGGATTCCACCGATTTCGCGCGAGGTGCGCTGCAAACACTCGACCAAAGTAAAGCGGAAGAACATATTCGCGAATCGGCACCTGTTTCGTACCGCTCGAAGTTTGAATTCGTAAACGTCGCACAAATTGAAGTTGACGCTCGTTCGAGTTCGCAAATCTTGTTTTTCAGGCCTATTGCTCTTTGAAATATTTCTGTCCGGGATCGAACTTCACTTGTTTTTAATAGGGTGGGTACAGTAATGCGCCATAGAGGCTTCCGGAGAACTAGCGTGGAACGCCTCCACCCGCATTGATCCAGGGTTTTATAATGAAAGAAACTTTGCGCTGTCTTTTGAAGTTTTCGTAATCCTTGGACCTGCACCTGCTGTCATGAGTAGTTTAAGCGGGAGTCTTTGACAAATTGACAGAATTTCAGTGTGTATACACGTCCGGCTTTGCTGCCTGCGGCAGGTGCTATCGGCATATCATGCTGACTGAAAATCGACGGCTATGCTCTCCACATCATGAATCGATAGTTGAAACAAAAACAGGCGTGGAAGTCCTTTCTTTGCTAAAAATACCTGGCAAATGGTGTTTGCTTCTCAGCCGTTTAGTGGAGTCCTTACGGCACCCCTAAAGGTCAAAATATCTCGGAAGGTGGGGACAAGGGTTATCCTTATGAAAGCTTAAGAGGTGCCATAAGTGATCCACTACGCGGCTAATAAATAAATCCCGTTGCTTGGCTACTTTTGGCAAATGCTGCACATATAGTAATATTACACATTCACTGCTTTCGCTGCCAAAACATCACGTTTTGCTTAGCAACTGTATTGCGACGGCTTGACGAGCCGTGACGTTTATTAGCGTCATTAACGTCAGACTGGGTCACAGCCTGACAACGAGACCGCATTAATGTATCCCGCCAGACATACGCTCGCACCATTCTCTCACTAGACTTCTAAATGCGATCGAGTTTATTTTACTGCAAAATTTTAGAGTTTCCGCGTGGATTCTTCGAAGTCACATGACCATATATTTTCTCACTACAACCTATATGGGAAGCTGGCGGTACGATAGTTCATGCACCATGGAGAAGCGCAGGAATACCATGAAGAGGAAGTTTCATAGTTGGCTTGGCTATTGTCAGGCGTGAAACGTGTATTCAGCCGTAACAATAAGACTCTTCACGGGACAAACCTCGAAGAAATGTTGTGAAAGTTTCCATACCAGCTTAACACTTGTATTAAATATATTAAAGAAGTGGAAATCGCACAATTCAAATAATTTAATGTGCGCGCAGAGTAGAGCATCGCGCCGCAACTACCGATTCAGAGCCAGAATCCACATTATCGGCCCAACACTAGCCTAGCCAAGTAAGAAACATCGTCTTCCCGGCATTCCCGCGGTGGATGAATTGCTCTTTAGGAAACTCGCATAGGCGGTGGCGCCACACGTGACCGCCGGGAACGTGAAACTTGTGCTGTGTTCTCCACTTTTCGGCTCTTTCCCTTACAAAAACCTCTTTAGACAGTCTATAGACTGTCCATAAACTTCTGACTATAAAGGCTATAGACTCTCTATAGACTAACCCTAGAGAACAGTCTATAGGCAATACAAATCCTTTAGACAGCCTATAGACAGTCTATAGATTTATGGCCGTACACGTTTAGTAGACTTTTATCTACAGACAGTCTATAGACTATGAATAGACAAAAAGAAATATAGGAAGGCAATAGAGTCTATAAGAAATTTATAAACTGTCTATAGACCATTCTTATAAAAGTCATGTGCTCTCGCTGCGTGCGCTTGTGCTACGTCACACTCCTGCAATAGGCGGTCGGCGCCTACATATGGCACACTTGCAAGAAAAAGGTTGCTAGAGCGGGACAGCCAACTTCAAAAGTTTAGGTGAAAGCGACGTCTGAAGAGATCGATAAGAAGCGCCGGGGAGACGGGGGACTGTGGCCGATTGACATGGGCGCCTGCTATCAGAGGCTTGCGTTGCCTGCGTCCTTTTCCCGTTCTTTGCGACTAGAACGGCTCGCGAAAAGACCGGCAGCATGGTGTGTAACGCGAGCGGGACGCCGCTCTCGTGCTTTCCGCGTTCTCTTGCCACGCCTGAATACGAAGCATGAGCTACCGGACGCGGCCCGCGTTCCTGACGGGGCGTTGCGCGCTTAGCCCTCGCGTCTTGGCTCCGCCGTGCTGTAAGCAAGCTCTGTGATGAGCACGTGATTCCTCCTGAGAAACCGCAGGAGCTCTGCCATGTGTTCACATCAGCGGGGACACTTCTGCGCGTAACAAACGATTTGGAACACTGATTGCTGTGGTTTATGGTAAAATTATTTTCTATATTTCACTATTAGGGAGCACTCGGCAATTTCCAGCGTACAAAATCAATTCCTAGTTTTGATGTTTTAGTTTAGCAACTGCGGGGCGAAAAAGACCGCGTAAGTTGACGAAATAACGACTGCTAGCTCAGTAGTTGTTTAGAGCACGGACTTTCAAGACGAAGAGAATGTTCACAAATTCATGACAGCTAGATTGAGCGAAAAAAAAATGGTTTCTTGAAACTGCAGATGCTAACGCTTTGCGGGGAAGCATGCGTGTACCTGCAGCTACTTGCCACGTTTGCACGTATGACTCGTTCAGTACTTTGTAGCAAATATGTGCACACTGTGCGTGTGAAACTGCCGCACTAATAACGTGTAAGCATTTGTTGTGCCTACAGTGTCCAGCGGCCTGCGTACAGTTGCCGATTGGGCCATCACACGCTGATTTTTCATGGTACGTCAAAGTGCAGTGCTCTTCTAGATTTATTCAGTCATGCCCAAACCACGCACCTAGTGGGCCCGGAACTTCCTTGAAAGTCATCTTCCTGTGCCTAAAATTCATGTTACGGATAGCACTGATTTTAAGCGTGACGAATCCCGTAGTTATGTCGAGTTGCAGTGATCCACTGGCGCTGTTTCCAAGTGCCCAAGGTGGTTATCTGAACTGAGCGTTCTGTTGCACATCTGTGGAGCATTCTGCATGGTGAAGAGGAAATCTTACCTCTAGGGCTCTTCTGTAACTAAATGCATAAGAACGGAGAAACGGTTTTACTTGGCAGGCACTGAACCGATTCAATGGGCCTTGTTCTGTTTCGATGTTAAAACGTCTATAGTATTTTTGAGAGCAGAACTTTGATTTAGGCCCTGTTCTTTCACTCTGAATTGCAAACTTTTTTTTTAAAGGTGCACAGATCTGTAGTTCCGTGACTAAAGCACGTTAAAATTTTGTAAATTGTGCCTGCTTGAGCTTTTTAAGTTGACAAAAATTGCCTTTCTGAGTTTGGATGTGTTTTCTGCCATTATTTTATTATGAACACTTTTGCAAAAAATATAAAACGACATAAGTCCACGCACAGTGCTGCGATAACTGTGGCTTACAGACTATTAGTAGCTGCTCCGTTGCGGAGCTGCACTTGTGTAAAAATGATATTTCAAGGTTTCAAACTTCGTTATTTAAGCAATTTTTCTTGAAAATTGAGAGCCTAAATCGATCTTCTGCTTTCGATATTTGTCAGGTATTGAAGTTTCCTTTTAAATGCTTCGAATTTATTGCGGCACAGCAACTGTTCTTTCTGCATTGGCTGTTCTAATCCCCAACTAACATAGCATATGCCGTGCAAAGTTTTTTTTATTATATACAGGTTATTGTTTTAAAACCGTGAATAATACCTCGGTGAGGTCTGTGCACGTGTATTGAACAGCAAGGCGGATGTTGTGTACATGATAGAGCTCAATTAAAGACGATTATAACTAAAGTTGTCTAATGGTTTGGTTTATGATTTTGAGGTTTTAACGTCCCAAAGCGACTCGGGCTAGGAGGGACGCCGTAGTGAAGGGCTCCGGAAATTGTGACCACCTGGGATTCTTTAACGTGCACTGACATCGCACAGTACACGGGCCTGTGGAATTTCGCCTCCATCGAAATTCGACCGCCGCGGCCGGGATCGAACCGGCGTCTTTCGGGCTAGCAGCCGAGCGCCATAACCACTCAGCCACCGCGGCGGCCTAAAGTTATCTAATGAACTTTTTATATTGGTATTAAGGCGCAATGTTATATTGTGAAAGTGAAGGCCATAAACTTCGAATGCGAGCACAGTTTTCAAATTTCTTGGTATCGCTCTCTTTTTGGAAATGCTCTCTTTTACCCGCCGCGGTGGCTCAGTGGTTAGGGCGCTCGACTACTGATCCGGAGTTCCCGGGTTCGAACCCGACCGCGGCGGCTGCGTTTTTATGGAGGCAAAACGCTAAGGCGCCCGTGTGCTGTGTGATGTCAGTGCACGTTAAAGATCCCCAGGTGGTCGAAATTAATCCGGAGCCCTCCACTACGGCACCTCTTCTTCCTTTCTTCTTTCACTCCATCCTTTATCCCTTCTCTTAGCGCGCGGTTCAGGTGTCCGCCGATTATTATTATTATTATTATTATTATTATTATTATTATTATTATTATTATTATTATTATTATTATTATTATTATTATTATTAATCATCATTAGCTCGTTAAGTTGGCTTTCCCGCCTTACATATTGATAAAATGGTGTCACTCGAGTTTCTAATGCGTCAAATACAACCGAATTTTGTGTATTTTGTGATGTAGGAGACCTTAACGTGATTTTGGGGACGATACCACGCGCAGCGACGCCATTTTATAGAATCGGCAACGCGGAAAAGCTAGCTCGAGGAGCTTTCAAACGCCAATTTTTGTCGCTATATCGAACCGCTATGCCCATTCAGGAAATTTAAAAACTAGACTCGCCTTCCATGTTGACGGCATTCAATTTCGCAATGTAATCTTGTTTCCTAAAACGGAAAATTAAGAATCTGATTAGTTAATGTCAGTTAATTAATATTATTTTAAGTGAACTCTATAATGTAGATTGAGTCCGCCTTGCTGTAAAATGCACTTTCCACAGACCGCACCGATGTACCTGTCATGCTTTTTAAAATAAAAATCTGTGGAGATTTTTTTTTAAAATCGCTTGTTATTTCAGGCGACTGAATCTCTGCGAACACAGTCTGTGATGAGCAAATATTGACTATTTTTTTAGGAGCTCTGGATAGCACATGTTCCTCAATCCGGTCGTCAATCCTCAATCCCGTCCTTGTTATGAGTACATGGAAGCCCGTACCTGCGCGCAATGAATCGTTTTACAGCAGGTGCAAGTAATACAAAGCATCCCGCATTACTTCACATTGGCTCACCGTGCTTAAAGGTTGCTTCAGCCGCGAAACACAAATTATTGCTGAATAAAGTGGAACCGAGGCAGAACAAAAATAGATACGTCAATGGCTTTAAATGTAGGATGAAATAGAAAGGAAAAATCCCAGCGAAGGTTTGTGGAGGATGATTTTGCCGTTCTTGTTTTCAGTTCTATAAATTTCGAGCGTGTACAGTGCGCTTTCATTTTTCGGCTGAATTCTCGTGGCAGCGGGTTGGGGCTATGGACGTCGGCAGCTGTGTATTAGGGCAGATAGCTGACTTAACCGGCAGTTCGTTGTTGCGGTGGCCGTCGTCGTTTTCGGTGTCACATGTGGGCTCGGACCGGCGCTTTCGAGTCATTCAGCCGGCGCTGCTCTCGTGAGCAGCGAGCGGCAGGTGCCGCTAATGTGGCCGGCAGCCGCCCAGCTGTAGTCGGCCGCTATTGAGCTCGCTCCCTCTCTCTCTTAGCTTTGCGCTGCAGGAGGAAAATAATAATATATGAGTTCCAGACGACTTTCGGCCCTTTCAGTCTCACAAGGTGTGGCGCCAGAAGCCTACAGTGGGCTCTGCTCGTTGGTTTTCCAGCCGTGATCGCGGGCGTCCGTCGACAGGTTGCTATAACGGCCGCCGTAATCCTGACGCGACGAGCGCAATTATTTTGTTCTGGCTCTATTTTCCGGACGCGTCGCGGTAACACCGGGTTCAATTGATACGCTGTACTCAAAACGCCAGTGTCTATGGCGTTTTCGTTAGTTGTGATATCGTGATACATTTTTTCGCTTTTTCTTTTCACAAAATGTAAACGCTCCTTGCTTTCAAAATACAGCTTGGCGCCTGAACTCAGCATGCGTTAGTCTAAAGGACGCTTGGGATAACAGGTGCGCGGCTTTTACGATTGATAATACGCGCAAGAAAAGGCTCGTGGCCGTTTCGCGCACATCCCAAGTTGCGCAAAAAAGAGGGTGCGGTTATGTTAGCTCGTTCCACGTTCTGCGTACAAACATCATTGGTGTCATTTTCGTGGCGTCCTGTTCACGTCCGCGAATGCTCGACTACTGACAACTGCTACAACTTTCTCCTCAACTGGTCAACGTCAGCATCGATTGATGGGAGGAAACGAATGCTCAACGCAAGAGCCCCCTCACATGTTGCGAGCTCTTTTTGTTTTCAAGGCGTAATTGTTTTTTTCTCTCTTCGAAGAATAATGGGAAGCCACCATGAGGCCGTATACACGCGTGTGGCCTGCGCTGCCCGGCTTGTATTCCAGCAGCCCCAAATTTCAGTGCCGCATTTCGCATCTCGAAACGAATTGCAGCACTTACTATCCCTTTGTGCAGCTGTCTTACTTTCATACCTTGTTTACTTTATTTCTCGGCCCATTCAGTAATGTTTCTCGTCAGTTCGTATTGATGACGTTTTACGGTATACGTTTTTAGCATACCACAGACGTATTAGCGTAGACGCATACCTGTTTACCGGACGCCGGCTGCTCACGCGCAGTGGCCCCGCCTGTCTACTCTAATACGTCTCCGGTATGCTAAAAGCGTCTAGTGCCAGTTGCCATAGCCAGGCTGGTAGCTGCGTACTGCCGGGCAGACGTATTGCCGGGCAGAAGCTAAAGCTACCGGAACCCGCATTGTCTCGTGTGTGATCCATGTTTGTGCACTGTGATTAAGGCTTCCGTGGAAGAGCGGTCAAAAGGGACGCGGCAAGCGCGACGGAGCCGCAGTGTCGGCGGCACCCGGGCGCGCTCGAGCCCACCGCGGGGCTCGTGATGGCGGGGCACCCCTTTGGCCGCCGCAATCCATCAGCCGGTGGGCCCTCCGACTTGGCCTAGTTTGTCGCGCGACCCCCTCCCGCGGCAGCCTCTGGCCCGGCTCTCTGGGCGAGGTTCCCCCCCTCCGGCACGGCGGGAGCTAACCCGTACCCTCCCTCCTGGGAGCAGCGCCTCGTCTTACATAGAAAAAGGGGTCCCACGAGTGGATCTATATAACCACTTGTCAGCCATTATTATGACGAGATGGCGGAGTGATCCCCGCCAAGAAAGAAGCCCCACCAAAAGAGTGGAGGGTGCAGCCCCTCCCGCTTCTTCTCCTCCCGAACATGCGCGTGTCTGTCTTTTTTTTTTTTTACTCGTGCCCTGCACGCGCCAGTGCAAGCGAGACGTCGGCACGAGCGCCACCGTAACCTTGGCCACGGATTTGGCTGCTCTGTGTACGACTAGACTCGGCGCGTGGCCTGCGCTCGATGACAGCTCGGCCAGCCTGTCCCGCCCACATGGGCCGCGTTCTCTGCTTTACTTGTCTTTGCTTGTGCCGGGCTCGCTCTCAGTTGCTCTTGGTGCGTGTCACTCACCTGCCTTTACGGTCGCTGAGGAGAGGCTGGAGGTGACTTCATGCTGACGTCATTGTTCACTGCTATAGCTAAACGGGACCTATACCTGGCGTATATTTGGCTTTTTTCTTTTTAAACCATTCTGCTCCTTTCGCGATCCATAAATGCAATTTGTGTTACATTTTAGTTTTCTGATTCAGTTCCGAATGCTTTAGAACATCCGCTGAATATCACCAAAAATACTTGCGCACTGGAATTCCATTATATTTATTTTCTGTCGCGAAAAGCAGCGAAAAACACCACATACAATGTTTGCTACATTTTTCGTCAAAAAATAGTTGCCACCGATTTGGTTAGCAAGAAGCTGTTTTAATGGCAGCAGATTTATGCGCCAATCCTTGGAGAATTGCTTAGAGAATCCAGGCAGGTAATCGCTTCCGCCCGGTGTTGATTTACAACGTGTTTCCCTGCAATATCGAACTGCGGCCATTAAACACCGTTTACAGCGCTGTCAAAATCTGTACCGCATTCGCGCGCGTGCCGGATATATGGGATGGCGACAGCGAACGCCATACGCTGGGCACCGCAAAAACCTGTGGACGTGTTTGTAGCCCGAGACTTTTAGTGATCGTAAAGAGCGAACCGCCTCGGTACTGCGTTCGCCTCTTTGGCGCTCGCCTCTTTGGCCAGCTTTGCTCCCGCGCGGAGAAAGGAACGAAAGCTATGATGGGCTGCCCCGTGCACTTAACTTCTAATCATTGAATTACATCGTAAACTAGAACAATTTTTTGCAGTCGCCGATGACGAGCTGCACGTCATCGCGCATGTCCTAAACTGAAGTGTGGACAGCAGTCCGTCATGACCATTATGTGCTTCGTTTGCTCAACTTTCTACGCATAGGGGTGCGGCTTGAAATAGGCTTGTAAACGTTCGGTGTAATTATTCGGTTCAGTACATTTCATTATTTTTTTTTGTAGGCGGAGGGCGGAGGTGGAGCAGTAAGTATTGCATCCATTAATTTCCAAGGTAGGATCATTTGTAACGTATGCCTTTGTCAGGCCCATAATTGTTTCGCGTTTTGTTGTGAGGTTAACTACCTTGTGCTAAGTTTTCCTAGTCGAAATAACTGTAATTGTATTGTGCAGTAGGTACTTCGTGTTGCGATCGTTCGAAAGTAGTAATGGTTGCAAGTAAGACTATTTTGTTAATTCGCTTGAGTTTCAGTATCGCAGCTGCGTATGGTGTGCCCAACTTGAGCAATTGGCAGTACCATAGACAAAAGCTTGTACTTCAGGGACAGCACTGTGCACAGTGCGCACTCGTCAGGTGCCGGTGTTTCTCTCAGGTGTACGTGAGCAAGCTATTCGAGGACGTAGCCGAATTGCCTCAATCAGACTAATTCATTACTTGAAGAGACAAAAGTTCCAATTTTTCAAGTGGCCCATCATAAGTAATGTATTAGGAAACGCATCGATATAGGGGTTTTAAAAAACTGCCCTTCTTCTTAATCACTTTTCATTTAAATATCCACTGCTGTATTGTGAACAAAATTTTTATATTACCTAACTCAAAGGACGGTGACTTCTTCATGTGTTTCAAAAATTAACTGGACTCTCGCTAACTCGAACTCGCTTAATTTGAACTGCCGGTTTATGCGAACTGACGCTTTGGTCCCGTCAACATCAGGGTAGTAAAAAAGGCGTACCTTAATGCGAACTCCGCTTAATTCGACACATTTTTCTTCCCCATTTCAATTCGTATTATCGAGAGAGGACTACGAACTTGTATGTCGCGCACATAAGCGTTGAGAACTGGAGATGGTGTTCTTAATGAGTAACCTATAGCGCGGACGCCTGCGGCATGGATGTTGAGGAGGAGTGCTGTTGTTTTCTGTGCAAGTAACCTTTAACGCGATAGCATTAAGGCTCCCGTTCTGCAGAAAATTCGGGGTCGTCGGTGTTGGCGTCGTCGTCATTGCGAGCGAAAGATATCCCGAGAAGCAACCTAGGTGAGCCACCTAGATCGCGTAACCTCGTGGCGTCATCGCAACCTGCCCGCCAGATTGTGAGCAAACAGGCCACTGTGACAGGTGGCAGTTAAATTAATGATTGGTCGCGAGAGGTTGCTTGGGTCGCTCAAGCCCCATCGGTAGCAGCACCTTGCTACCGCAAGGCAGTGGCGCATCCTTTAACTGCTGCAACACTGCGCCAGGGGTGGTATGATGACTCCCAGGGATCTATGAATGTAAAGTGGAGAATGTCCAATTCTGCATATATGGACATTAACCCCCTTAACGCTGTCGCGTCATAACCTTAAGGCGGAGCTTAAGTGTCTCCTGCAATTCTTTTCTTCTGTTCGTGAAAAGGCAAAAAGAGCTCATGATCGAGTCTTTCATCGCGTCGTGCCCTGCAATCTGCTTCATCGTTCGTTCAAACAACGGCTTATGGTCAGGAAGCCGATCGATCGTTTGACGCATATGCCGCTCAAAGCCCGTGTTGTACCTGCCAGGGCCAGTTCTTCCCGCAAGTTACTGTTGCGTCCAACTCTTCAGTGCACCGTGCTCTCTTTCTTCCCTCGTCTGTCGTGCGCTGATGGAAGGGGTACAGGGGTCTTTTTGGCGTCCGCCTTTTCCAAACGCCTTTTTAATGATGTGCTGGCACGCTGTCGTGGTTTGCGTGTTACATTCCACGTTGGCTTGCTGCTGTCCATTTTCCCCCAGCCTCGTTCATCGCGAAGCAATTGGCGCCGGCCCCAGCGCTGGCTCTGCGTCCTAGGCTGAGCTGCACGCGGTGGTCCGGGTGCCGTAATCAGGCCCTGTTGACCGAGAGCCGACGCGCCTTCCCTCCTCTTCCCCAGCAGAGGCTGGCTTCTCGCCGTTGACTCAATTGCCTCTTTAACAAGCGCGGGCAGTGGCGCAGCCGTAGCGCTCGCGCCGAAAGACAAACCCGCCGCGCCCTCTCCTCCGCCCCTGCTGAGAGACGTCTTTCCTAACGAATGGGCGCCGTGCGCTGTCACGGAAAGCGGGAACGGTCCCCGGCACATCTCTTGTTTCCCGAGCCCGATGCAAATAAGATACAGGCTGCCTCGTTCCACCTCCCCCGCCTCCCACGGCGCCGGAGACCGTATTGTGCGCTCCGGGCATGCCCAATTTGGGAACACGCGGGGCCTCGGGTGACGACACTAATCCCTGCTCTTTGCTCTGCAAATTCAACCGCCTTCTCTTCCTCCGACCGGCTTCTCGCGGCGGAGCCAAATGCGGCGAAAACAATGCTTATAAAGTGCTCGCCTTTGTCTGCTGGCTCCCTGTTAGGTCGCAGTCATTTCTTTTTCATTTTGCTTTTCCCGTGTTTGAGTGCAGCATGATCCTCGATGTAATTGAGCTGCCTCTGCCTGCTCCAAGAGCCGTAACAGAGCCTCCCCCTTTCCGGTTCAGGCCCCGATGCGGGGCGGCTGTAAAGCACATCTGAGCGCGCGATGGCATTTTTAGCGAGTCCCGGAACTCGGAGCAGGCGTGCGCTCAAGAAACGAACTTGCGAGCCTTATCCGGCTGAGGGTTTCGAGCAAAAGAGAACGAGGAGCATGGGGAGGCAAATTGGCAGGCTGCGTTGCATGCCTTGGAGGCCTCCCCAAGGGCAAGTGAACGTCTTTCGTCCGTGGCTACTGGAGGCGTAAACAAAACGCCTCCCTTGTTCCTTGCTTTCCTGTGTTTTCGTGTTGCTCATAGCCGGAGCAAGTTCTTTTGAAGTTCGATCGCAATTCGATTCATCGCTGACGCAAATGTACGAGACGTGTTGTTCCCGTTCATAAAGGTGTAGGCCTGCACTTATGGTACAATTTTTAAGTTAATTAGTGACGGACAGTCCAACTGCTCGTTAAACCAACTCGTTGTTGAAAAAAATGAAGGGGGGGGGGGTGTTCTATTTAATTGCTTGCTTTAGAGAAGACGAAACCAGAAAATAGGTTCGCTGATACCTTGCATCGTGATCCTTGAACGATTGGTGTCCTCTATGAGGAGTGTTTAATTCTGGAATGTAAGAGCCTAAATTTAGAGAAAGTTCTGAAAGAACACCTACCTTCAGACGACTAGCAATAGTGTGGCGTTGAAGTTCACTAGATTTAGTTTTCTTGAGCTAAGCACACTTGTATATAGCTGTTTCGTAGTTTTATCTCAATCAATTTTTTGCGCTAGAACATAATGGCTGTGAAAAGAGTAGTGCTGTGCTGTGTTTTGTGCGTGCGTGGTAATGAGTGGTTCTCTGACTACCTTGCAAAGATTTTGCTGTTTTAAGGATTACACTCGGCCAAGCTTGCCCCCAGCGGTGCCGCAGAAGACAAGCCAGGAGAGTAAGCACTGCCTTGTTAGCTTGCGAAGGATTTCTATCCTACGGTGGATCCACTTTCGGTTCCTCTCCTCTAATTGACGCGTATCAATTGTTTTTTTTTTTCATAAAATCCGTCAAGTAGGTTGCGAACTACTCGTATGTCGAGTAACGCGGTCGTGACCTGATTCTACCTAACTGTCGCTGGTCGCATTGCATAGTAAGGTCGCTGGAGCATGTCAGTCACCGCACTACACTTCACTAGTGTATTGTTCTAAAGGACGAACCTCTTAAACGTTTGTCACGGGCCTTTTTCCGCCCATTAAGTGTGCCTCCCATACGTTCCTGCGCTTCAACAATTATTCCCTTCTTTCGGTTATTCGCCTGACTACTGCCGTCTTCCCAACCTTCTCCATGCTTCTTCTTCCCTGAAGGAGGGGCAGGAGGGTGGGTATCAACACAGTTTTCTGCGCTTTGAAGTAATTTTTTTTAAACTCGAAGAGTCGCGGTTCGTCGGGTTCGCGAATAAAATGTTAGCTGTGCGAATATACGCGACCGGTTTCCACTGTACCGGGACTCTCTTGTTCCGAGAATGTTTCACTCTTCTGCGTCCTACGTGAGCGTCGTAGATTTTTTTTTTCTCGGCAAGTTCTCTACATTTGTATTGAATACTACTCTTTATGACTCATTTACAGATGTCGCCTTTTGTTTCTCAAGATGATAAGTGACCATCGAGCTCTTCAGAAAAAGCACTAACTGTTTTGAGTGCAGACATGTTTTCTCCATTAATTCTTCAAGCTCTTTATGTGAGTGTTAACTGCTATGCTGGCGTAATCGTTACGGTAGCGTATGCACAGTGTTTCTCTTGGTCACGATTCACTGCGTGCTAACTGCACGTGCGTTTACAAAAGTTAGCGCTGGTAGTTACTGCTCTCAGTGCACACTTTGTGGGCAGGTACATATATACGAAAGCCGACATATTGGTTAACGCAAATGCTCTGGTCGGGCATTATGTTGCGTAGTGGCGTTATTGTCAGGAATAAGCGTCAGTGTCGCATAGGAGGAGGAATGCTTACTACACCACCTTAGTATCAGTAAAGAATCAACACATTTCTCTTTGCAACAGCAGATTTTACAAGTCGCATTTAAATTTGTTTTGGTGCTATTTAACGGGGTCATTTTCATTATCCTGCATTGGAAGTTGTTTCCTTCTTTACTTTTGTTTCCCAACTATCTGAAGAATACGGTAATCAAACTGATTTTCCCAAATTGCGCACGATTTCGCGAAACTGCTTTCATGTGGATTCCGCTCTCGATTTCGCGACTGATGGGATTGCATCAGTGACGCCTTGCGTGGCGACCAATAGCGGACTGTATCGCGACGCTCGTTCGTTACCTTTTTATTTCGTCCATTTAGCATTCGGTTGACTGCCATTACTCCGCAGGAAAAATACGACGATGTGCAGGTCGCCAGTTATTGCGGGAAGAATGCCTGACGCGTTGCGGGTGCACACGTCGTGAGGTGGCGCTCAGTAAGCAAGGTATCCAGCTGACAAAAACGCAGCTTGTGAGCCACTTCGGCGCGCAGCTGAACTCGTTTTTGTACTGCTTGTCCTTTCACCTTGTACTCATTTTCTTTCGCCTTCTTAATTTACTCCTGGGAAGAATACGCAGCCATCACGTGCATTTCCGTTCATCATAATCCCATTCTGCGTCGTGATACCTGTGCTTACCTTATGCGTCGACGATTCTAGTGTCTTGCAGACATTTGCGGTGGAAGCTCGGATCCATTAGTGCGCAGTTAATTTATATTGGTTTTTGTGCTGCTGATGAAGATGATGAATTTTAATGGGGCAGGGGCAGCTTAGGCTAATGAGCGCCGTGGCACAAGGTATTTTCTACTGTTTGAGGTATGGTCAGAGACCTATTTCCAAGCATTTCACGAGCACCAGGCCAGGGAAAAGCTTGTACCCATTGTATGACCGGTGGGTACCTGGCGGCACTGGGGATCGAACCCTGCACCTCCCGCATGCGAGGCGCTTGCTACCACTATGCCACCGCTATTAAATGTAATTTACGAACCATATAATGGTAATTACGTTATGTCTTGTCTTCAATATAATAATTTTCGGTTTGGGCACTTGCAGTGTTTTTTTTTTTTGTTTAAAATATATCGCAGTTTGCTCTGTATAAAACCCAACCAGACAGTCATTCCTCTCGAAACCTTTGGATTCAGTGCGATCGCACTGCGCTTTTAGTGCTGTGGCACTAAAACCCCCACACACCAATTTCAGCGATGTTTGGCTGTCTCAAGCCTGCTTGTGGCAGTGACTACCTGCCCGCGCGTCTGTGCGTTTCTAATACAGCAGTCTAACACGCTCGTATTTCTAATACAGCAAATTCGGAAGCCGTTTACCTATTTTATGCCGTAGAAGCAGTTAACTGGATTTCCTCGGCAATATTACCGCCAGCGACGCCATTTTAAAAACGTGCATTGCGGGAAGCCAACTTTACGAGCTAAAAAATGGTGATGAAAGATGAATCTGGATTTTTATGGCGCAAGGGCATCTATGGTCAGAAAGCGCCGTGGCACAAGATTTTTTCGATTACTCAAGGTGGGGCCAAAGACCCGTTTTCCAAGCATTTCAACCCGGATAAGCCGAGCACCAGGCAGGGGAAAGCCTGTACACATTGTATCACCGGTGGGTATCCGGTGGCACTGGGGATCCAACCCCGCACCTCCCGCATGCGAGGCGGCTGTTAAACCACTTGGCCACCGCTGCGGTTAAAAAAATGGCTATTTTTCGCGTTAAATATTTCGAAAGCATCGCCGATAACGCAAATTTAAAAACTGGACTCTGCTTGCATGTCGACGACGTTCAATTTGTTAGCATAATATTGGCCCCTAAAATGAAGAGTAAAAAAGTTGATTCGTTAATTTTAAATAATTAATCGTTTAATGACTCAGCTCTATCACGTACATAACGTCCGCCTTGCTGTGCAATCCATCTGCACAAACCGCACCGACGTATCTCTTGCAGGGTTTAAAATAACGATCTGTAAACAGTTGAAAAAAACACCCGGTATGTGAAGTCCTCTGCTATGGCTCCAATCATCGCTTGATCCTTGCGATGAGATGCAATGGCCTGTAAGGTGTATCGGTGACGTCAGAGGTCGCAAGCTCGAGTGCCCGCTTACTTGTTTTTGCCACTTTCGGAAGAAGAATAAACAAGGAAGGCGGTAAGAGCAGAGTGTGCGCGCTGCTCCTGCTCAGCGAAGCAGTGCACCTGACATTTGTTTCCCTGCTCGGCGTGTCACGCTTCGGAGCTGCGCGTCACTCGGCATGGGCGGCCATGAAAGCGAGAGGGGAGCGTGCTGTCGTTACCGTCGTCTCGGCGCATTGGCGATCACCGCCGTTCCCTGCCGGGGGATATCGCTAAGAGCAGCGGAGCGTCGTCCCCCCGACGACGAAGCGGCGTTCTCGGAAATCGCGCGCTCTCCGAGTTTGTCTGTCGTCGCGGGGAGGAGGAGGCGCCCTCAAGACGTGCACCGGGGGACCGCGCGGAGACGCGGCGCGAATGCGCGCCGAGGTGATTGCGACGGTCGCACATAAATGCAGCGACGTGAACGGCCATGCAAATGCGACCAAACACGGCGGTGACACGGAAGGGGGAGCTGCGCGGGGTGCCGCCGCGACGAGTGGGCCGGCGCGCGCGCGTTTGACAACAACTCGCAAATGGGACTCTTGGGGAGCGGGAAGTTGCGCGACTCAGCGGGTGCGGGCTGGGGAAGGCGCCCTAATGGTCCTTCTTGATCCGGAATCGCCATTAGCCTGGCGCTCCCGGGACGTCCTCTCTCGAGTCCCGCTGAGTCCTCAATTAAGAAAAGCGGGCGACGATGCGGAGCGGGGAGATCAGCCGTCGGAATTACGTGCGCCGCCGGGTGAGTGAGAAATGGCGCCTCTTGGAAGCGCCGTGGAGCAGCCCATAAAGTCTGGCCGCCGGTAGGAGGTCGGCCGCCCTTCCGCCGCTCCTTGGCGTCATAAAAAGCCGAGGTCGCGGCGGTTCCCAGCGCCGCTGGAATTTAGGGGTTTGCGGGGACGTGAGGCTCAAGGATGAGGCCCAAGATGGTTTTAGCGATGCAAACTTGGGCGAAAACCATTTCGTTGTCGGGATTTCCGTTTGCTCTCTCCCCCGGCCGCCTCCGCGGAGTCGTCCTCCCTCCGCGCGTGTTCGCGCGGGCCTGTTTGTTTGTTTCGCGGCATGGGCGCAGAGGCCCTTTGTCCGACGCCCCTGCATGCATGCCGAGAGGAGAAATTGTGGTGAGGCCATAATGGGCTGCGCAGTCGTACTCGGTGGAGCCCTTTCGGATTCGGTCTGGATTTATTCCCTGCTCGGCTCGGACCCTGTTCGCGGGGCGAAGCTATATTGCCCGCGTTCCCGGGCGGCCCTGCTTGCTATTCTTTTGGTCGGCGTGAAAGGCGCTCTAACAAGAACTGCGCATGGAGATTGCGGCGCGCCAGCGCGCATATGCCGCAGAATGTCGACCCGCCATAAACGCCTGGCCCCGAAATTGCCCGGGGAACTGGGGCGGACTTTGCAACTCCTGCGCGCGCGCTGCCTTCGCATATTTTGAGCCCGCAGAAAGAAGAACTGTGGGGGCGAAAAAAAAAAGCGTTCGTATGAGGAAAAAGCGAACTGGTCTAGGATAAGCCAAGTCGCATTGCAGAAATGGCCACGTAATTTGAACACCCGGAATGTTCCTGGCTTGAGACCACACGCTTTGGGCCCGCTCTTTTGGGCGCGTTTTGGTACTTTCTCACGCCGCGTTGGGAAAGGGCAGAGAGGATTCTTGTGTCTTTGAAATGCGTATTGCTTGAGTCGACAATTCTCGCTTGCATTATATTTAAGAATGCGCTGTGTTCGCGCCGCTGAGCATTCTCTGTTAAAAAGAAAATGATGCAGAGCTTCGTTCTCGAAAAGAAAAAGAAAGACATCATCTTTTAATACAAAAGAGGGCGCGCGCACTAGATCACGAATGTGGTGCTGGTCTACGAAGATGTCGCTGTATCTTAGACTGGCCATTCGGCGACGTGGCTGCTCTACGCACGTGTCGTATCCGCTGCTAGGAACAGAAAGCTAGGTGGCAGCAGGGCTGCACTTTTGCGACTAAACTGCCTGCTACTACGTTCTGGTTAACCGCGTCAGCCGGAATGCGCGCACATTTCAAGAGCAAACGTGTACGAAATGTCATCCTTGTTGAAACCTTACCGTTTCCGGAAACCTTCCGCTTATTATCCCAAGCGCTAACTAGCTGTAGGACGGGTGGGCTCCCCTTCATATTTTCATAACCTCCTAGCAAACGTATGAAAAATGAAAACCGTAAAGTCCTACAATGCCGGATAAAAATGTAGTCGTGGAGCCGATCTTTTTTTCTTATTGCTTAGCTGTTTTTCTAGCGCCGTTGTCAACACCACATCTTTTCTTGTGTATATTGTAACCTGTACAAAGAGGATGCAGTGTCGAGCAATAAGAAACAATGAGTTACTGAAAATGCTGGGCACGTCTCCGCGAAAAGGAGCGCTCTCCGTCGAAGTTAACGAGCCTGCACGAGTGCTGGTGATGGTTCTTATCACGAAACCTGAATAAACAACACAGGCTGTCCTCCAACCTTGCAGAAAACGACCTTGATAAACTAATCATTTAACGAACTAACAATAGTAGCAAATTATTGAGCTCTGCGACTAGATTAACTACAGTTCTTGTAGTATATCGCAAGCGGTTGATGAATTAACTAGGTAACTAACTGTGTATGCGGCCAACTTGCTACTTACCGTTGGAAATATGCGTCACTCTTTGACCCAACTCTCATCGAGAGTTACCTGCACTTTTCTCTTAGCACACCATAACCGTATGTGTATGAAGTTTTTATTTTTTTACGCTGGCAGCTACTCAGTGTGGTGTAATACGCAACGAGTGTGCATTATTGCAGCTTGCAGTCAAGCGCGCACAGGGGTAAGTAGAGTTGTCCTCGTTGCGTATTGCAGCTGCACTGTTCTCCTTTTCTTTTTTTGCACAGCGTTGCTTGGTCTCATTGCTTTAGGTTCACTGCGAGGTTGTAGTTGGGAGACTCGGGTGCTGTCGGGTAGGGCTATATGCTCTGCTGCCTCTTCGCTGTCATGCCCCCCCATCATCTTCTGGCCTGGCATTGTTTTCTCACTGTGATGTCTTCGTTCTTCACCGCTTCCACAGCTTTCCTCCTCGCGGCTCCATTGTATTGCTCTTGATTGGGCGCCACCCAAATTGAGGGAGCCTTCTAATTGGGCGTCCCCGCCACCAGGCGCTTAATTCATTGGCCAATGAGTTCTCCGCCTGCCTCCTCTCCGCCCGTGCGATTGTGCGCTTCCCCCGACGTCCTTTTTTTCTTTCGCTCCCTCTCGCTACTCGCGACAGAAGAGGAAGAGGAGGAGGGACGTCGATTGCATTTATCGATCCAAAATGGCCACTCGCTCCCCGCTTTCTTTAAAATGTATATTCTCTCCATTTTAACTATTTCCTGCCCGCCTGCTCCTGGAATGCGGCTTCTTCTCGCGGCTCCTGGTGCTCCTCCGCTGCCGTTGGCGCCGCCGCCATTGCTGCGCGCATTTCTTGCACTCTCCCTCATCCCCCTAATGTGTGTGTGTGTGTGTGTGTGGGGGGGGGGGGGGGGTGAGCAGGACCGTGCCGTTGCCGTCGTGCGCTACCTGGCCACCGATGGCCGCGACTATTGCCGCCTAACAGTGTCCGTACGTTAGACGTCTCTTTGTTATCACTTATCGTTCTTGTTTCATTCCGCAGTTTTCATTGTTCGATTGGTTTGTTCTCTATTGACGCCAGTTTTGTTTGCGAACTCAAGTCCAGAATCTCTCTTGCTTGCGTAGAAGCATACGTAGAAGTTCAGGTAGAAGTATTATAGAAGTTCGGGGCGTATAGAAGGTCCGGTCGTAATCCTAACTTAGGTCATTCACCTTATAGTTCGTTCAGACTAGCACTGCTGCTTCGGAGGAACAAAACGCGTGTCTGCTTTGGCGCAACAATAGGTTTTAAGAACGAATGGAGCCGAATAAGCGACTAGAAATGCTAATGCGGTTGAGCCCCTGATGATAGGCTGTCTCGTTCGAAGGCTGCTCGCTATATTTTACTTTAAAATGCGGAACGCGCACGTATTTTTTTTAAAAAAACGTTGTTTGCAGATAAGTAATACCCCAGGCATACTTTAGTCCCAGTTAATACTCAAGTTCCAGTTAGCATAATGCGCTTCACTTTGGGATTTTAGCTCGTTCTTAAGGCACTTACCGGTGCGGAAAAGTTGTTTCTCCCTTTATAAAGTTTAAACGAACACAAACTAAAGAAAAATGTGTTCATAGCTGCTTGAACAGCCCGAAAGCATCTTCTTTCACCAAAGTAGCATACGTTGCGGTCGTACATGGTTCTTCGACCTATGAACAACAAAGAAATTAAACATACGTTATTATTTTTATCTCAGCATGTCAGCACGCTGTTCTCAGCCCATATGTGAGGTACGAACGGCAAATTTGGCCAAGGTTTTAAATAAGGAAAAAATCACAACCGATACAGATTGCGCTTTAGTTCGGCTTCACCGCACAGTAGGTTACATAGCGGAGAAGCAAGCTTCGGGTAAAACCTGAACCCTTGTCTATTACTGAATTTACCTGTGCATTTATGGGGCACTTTTATGCGATACAGTGCTGGACGACGGAATATCGCACAAATTATAGCGCGAACAACATATACGCGCCTTAAGATGATTTTTTTAGTTTTGTATATTCACCAGTACTAGCATACGGTATGATTCATTTTTCAACGGAAGCCGCCGCGGTGGCACAGGGGTTATGGCGCTCGGCTGCTGACCCGAAAGACGCGGGTTCGATCCCGGCCGCGGAGGTCGAATTTCGATTAAGGTGAAATTCTAGAGGCTCGTGTACTGTGCGATGTCAGTGCACGTTGAAGAACCTCAGGTGGTCTAAATTTCCGGAGCTCTTTGCTACGGCGTCACCTGGGGATGTTAAACGCCCATAAACCATAAACCATCATTTTTCAACGTGAAGACTTGTGCATAGTGCTTGGCAGGCAAGCAAATTACTTTTCATCTAGCTTCGATTGGTGACCACCAGTAATAGCGTATAGGAGGCGTTCTCAGCCGCTTCGGCCATGTACGTTTTATTTCATGGTGGCAGTTTATTGTGTGGGCAGAACATTTTGCTGCGTCACGTACAATGTCGACAACGGACGACATCAGTCATACGGACATGTGTGTGTACTGTCCATCGAAGATAATCGCCCTGCTGTTCCGTCACCTTTGTCCACTCTTTCTGCCAACCTCGGCCCGCTGCGGTGACTCAGTGGCAGTGGCGTTCGGCTTCTGAGCCAAACGTCTTGGGTTCGATCCATGCCGCGGCGGTCGCACTCTGACCATCGGTTTCAGCAAAAGCACTTGAACGGACACTGAGTACAAATTGACGTTCGCCTGTGTCAGTAGATTACCGCATTCTAACTACAAAGATGTTAATTTCTCTGATAATATAGTTTTTGTAAGCTGGAAATGACAAAAAAAAACGAAAGAAAACGGATGTCGTGGGACGATTTCGCAAGTTAACTGTGGTGTGTCGACACAGTATTTTGTAGCGAATTCAGCTCCACTTCTCGCGTAAAAACCTCGAAGGTCATGTTACGGCGCACATATTACCTCAAGCGACCTCAATTAATAAAAAAATGAAACTGTGGTATAGGTGGGAATCGAACCAGGGCCTCCGGCATGCGAGACCGGGACGCTTCCATTCCACCATGAGTCTTTTTTTTCTTCATTGCGTCCACCAGGAGTGTTCGACTCATGAAAGCGAACGAAGGCGCGTCTAATGAATGCACAGATGTCTAAGAAACGTATCTTCGAGACATGTTCTTACGCGTGCATGAATAATATAATTATGAGCATGTAAATTACAGATATCCCAATTAAGCGATTAGCGAAGTACTTTTCTGGGGAATTTCGTTCGTACATGGCGTGCAGTCGTAGCGCCATCATGCAGCACCCACTGAAACCCCAACACACATTGTACGGCGATGGTCCAGCAGATGGCGCGTGTCTAGTGAATGCACAGATGTCTTAGAAACGTATCTTCGAGTTATGTATTGAGGTGTTCATGATGAAAATTGTGATATGCTACAAAGTTTAATCAACAGAAACTGTGTCTAACCATTCATAATCGTGTCTGACCAAGCATAAATGACCTTTCCCCCAACTAACCAGGTTCAGCCGAGTTGAACCACAGCCGAATTTTTCACCGCGGGTCCCGAAGGCTAGGCTGCACCGCCACTGACTTCAAAATTGTCACGCTGGCCTTTTTTTGTGAATATGTCACGGCTTTGAACCGTATGCGGTAAGATTTTTAAATCTAGTTTTCTCAGCAATAAATGCGTGTTTTTCTGCTGGACAGACATCAATTTACGCGGAAAGGGCCAGAGAATCGATTTCTAGTGAGAAGGAAAATTGGGCGTAGATGTCCTAAGTGTCGGTTTAAAATTTTGGTCAAAATAGCTGTGGGAAAAAAGTGAAATAGATGAAAAACGAAAATCACGTCCCACCCGGAGTCGCTGCCTTCTTAAAAACCTATTATAAAACACCACGTTTCTTGTTTTAATAAAGCTTGGAATGTGCATTTTTAGCTTTGTTTAGAATTTTGCCTTGATGCTGTGTGCGGAAACGACGCCCCTTCCAATGTTATTAGTCTAATTTAATCTGATTGAAAGCAATGCTGTTTGAATCAGGACTTGCAGTGTTTATTAGAATAAGATTTAATTGTTTAATTGTTGGAACGTTCCTGCTTTCATCATGCTTAGTACTCTGCGAGAGTGCACCATGCTGTGCCTATTTTGAGAAATAAGTAATTATTTTGAAAAAAAAAAGATTTATCCTGCTTTGCCTTCCAGGACCACGTATATTCGGAGTAGATTCCTGCTAGCATACACCGTCATTAAGGCAATAGCCGTAGCAAGGTGCGAGATTTTTCAGTCTGGCATCGTTGGAATGGCAGACCTATTTACGGCGAGTCGACCTAGTGTGTACGGCATCTTCAAGTATACATCAACCGCAAAATGAGTTTTTTTCACACTCGAAAACAAATTAAAATTGTTCGGCACCGAGGCTGGTCTGTATGCGGAAGGATTGACTTGTGTCCTTCGACTTTTCCCGCGAGTGCAATGAAATGACGCCTTTTGTGACGCCCGCACGCACACCTTACGATGCGTCTGACGACGTTTCATGCTTTGTGACGTAGCGGAAAGTGTCATGTGTGTTTCATCCTAACAGGCTTTCGGCGGCACTGACGCAATTTTGGCAAGTTGTACTTGCAAAATTAAAAGATGCTTAGTTTTTCGGTTCAACTTAACAGCGTAACCCTTTTTAATTCGTTAGCATTAGGAGCCCGTGTCACGGAAAAGCCGGCGTCCGTTATCGGCATCCGTTGTAGGCGTCTGTTGTCGACGTCAGCGTCGTTAACAGTGAGCGAAAAATCCATAACAAATCCCCAGAGAAGCAACTTAGGTGGACCCCCTATAAGAGGCCCACCTAGGTGGCAGGTAAGTTACCTCGGCCACGTGACCTTGTGGCGCCATGACAACCTGCCCATCAGATGGTGAGCAAACTGCCCGCCGTGACAGGTAGCAGTTAATGGCTTGTCGCGAGAGTTTGCTCGGGAAGAGGAACCTCGGTCGCACAAGTAGCGCATCGCTTAACCGCTGCACCACTGCGCCGGGAGTTGTATGAGCACCCCCAGCGATCTATGAATGTAAAGTAGAGAATGACCAATTCCGCATATATGGGCATTAAACCATTGACGCTATCTCGTCATACCTTTGATGCGGAGCTTAAGTGTCATTTCCAGTTTTTTATATGCATGGAGTAGTTTGCCACGTTCTTCGTACCTCTTATCAGCGATGTGCTAGGAACAACGCAAAAAGAAGGTCAATCTGAGTAGTCCGTCTAACTTATATTTGGCAACACCTGCTCGTGTCACGCTTGAAAATACTAAATTTAACCGTGCAGTCATTTGTGCTCCTGCTCGTTTAGTCGAAGTATGACGATGTAGTAAGTGTGTGAATAAACATCTGTTTCATTTTAAATAAGAACACTCTGCTCGCCTGTGCTATGCTTTTGGTAACTCTTGAAAGTGGATTCCGTAGTCATAAACTGTACGTACTATAAGTGTCGTTTGATAGCATTCTTCTGGTCAGGCACATTGCCCGATGGTGAAAGAGGGACAGAACCCGCCACTACGACAGGCGTGAGCGTCGATCAAGGTCATCCTACCAACTGAACCCAATGGTTAATACCTTCGAGCATAGAGCGATTGCTTATCGAGGAATCTCGTGAAGTA
The DNA here is from genome assembly GCF_052857255.1 of Amblyomma americanum. NCBI lineage: Eukaryota > Metazoa > Arthropoda > Arachnida > Ixodida > Ixodidae > Amblyomma > Amblyomma americanum. Next base: position 134,442,026 of record NC_135497.1, on the reverse strand, counting down.
TTAGTTTGATCATTTAAGTAAACAGTAGACTGCAGTTAAGTAATACTACCTAATCATTTTTTTTCAGACACAAGTTGCACGCTGTCTCAGGGCTTTTATGTGTATAGTAGAGGCCAAAAAATATTTTGGTTATCTCTGAGAGCTGTGCCTGTTTAAGGGCGCCGATCTCTCTTCAGATTGAAGGGTGTGCCTCCTGAGTGACACGGGAGTGCGTTGCGGTCACTCAAGGCGGTATTCAAAGCTCTCCCATCGCGTTACCAGGCGTTAGGCAATATCGAAGCGAGGAACAATACTAATCTTAAAATGTCCTGGCATTGTTTCTGAATGTACCGACCTGGGCAGATATACACTGGACTTAAATGAACGGGCATATCTGCGTGTACTTTTTTCCTTATCTGCATGCGCGAACTTTGCCATATTTCGTTCATGATAATAATGTTTTGTCTAGAACTGTGCTCGCAACCGCGAGAAGAGCTAGTGCAGAGCAGTGAGAGGGAATCTGGTACTAACAATTTAGGCGCATATGTGTTTTCTAAACTGGCTTTGAAAGGGACCCTGAAACACCCTTTTTTCGATGTAAAAGAGGTAGCACTACGCGAATGGGACATGACAGGAGAACGAGGAACGAAACGCAGGCGCAGACTTCCAACTGTTTCTTCAAGACCAAAAGGCAAACGCTATATAAGCGATGAACCCATGCGCATAATCATCACTGTCATTCACACAAGACCTGAGAAAATCTAGACCACATTGATCAAACTTTTACGCTTCGGAAGGACCGATACGCCATGCTGACTGAGTGCTCTCTCTCTCTGGCCTATCGGCCCTCCTGCATCGTAAAACTTTGATCAATGTGGTCTAGATTTTGTCAGGTCTTGTGTGAATGACAGTGATGGTTATGCGCATGGGTCCATCGCTTATATAGCGTTTGCCTTTTGGTCTTGAAGAAAGAGTTGGAAGTCTGCGCCTGTGTTGTAGTTCCTCGTTTTCCTGTCCTGTCCCATTCGCGCAGTCCTACCTCTTTTCTGGAATGAACCAACTAACGTGCATTAACGTTCTGCTACAAGTACCTTGGGGTCGGCAAGGTGCCTCACAAATGACGTCATCTCGAGAAGGTTTTTCTAAAACGCGCAACACGAACAGAGAATCGAAAATCACAGTGTTTAACTTTTTTTTCGTTTTCTACAACTCGGATTCTGTCCTCTGTCGTCCGTCGACTTCCTCTTCCAGGTCCATCGCCGCACTCACCACGGTCACAACCGGTCGCCGTTGCCCATGGCAGCCCTGCTCTCGCCACTACCTTGAGGCGCAGCGGCGACAATGGCAGGCCTAAGGTATAGAGTGCGGGCGCTGACGTCAGAAGGGCCTCTGCTTTATGACAGCATAAAGTTGACAGAAAGCCAGTTACAAGACATGAATGAGAGCTTTATTTAGGAGCGTCAAGTGCCTCATAGGACCGTGTGCAAGGTGAACCACGCTTAGCGGGAACACGTGAGCGCATGATGGTTCTGTTGCTTCGCAGCGCCAGCCGCGGACGCCTCGGATAGTCACCGTGACCATACAGTGTGAGGAGGCTTATACACTGTGACAGTTCGCCAGCTGGTCAATGCGCCCGCAGGTGGTGCTTCGAGAGCCTCAGAAAGGTTGTTGATGTGTTACTGATAAGAGTGGTCTACCCTGTACCTCTGTGGCGACGTACTCTACCTGCCGAATGTGTTAACGTGGTGTGCTTCAGGGCCCCCTTTAAGTTGCTAAGCTATTGCACGAATTTTGTTCTTCCATGCGGTAGTCCCAAGATGTAAGTTTACTCTTAGATTGGAATAAGCAGTTATCGCGTAAAAAAAAAATTAAATGTTATTGAGTTAAGCTTATCCTGACATGCGTCTGCGTGTCTGCCGAAGCGCTGAATGATTTGTACTGTTTGCCAATAATGCTGTTAAGTGTACGCACGTGAGTATTTTCATGAAAACGTAATTAGCTTAGCGCGTTAATTATCATTTAATCACCAAGGCGGCAGTGTTGGTTTTATGTAGCAGATTTTTACTCAGTTTCTTCGTTTTTATTGCCACACCGAGCTCGTCTTGATAGATATCACTCATGAAAATGGACATTAAATTCATTAATTTCGCAACAAGGGATGCCGCGTGTTACGGCATCAGTGTCGTGGAGGAGTCTTACTCTAGTTTGAGCATGTTTTATCGTTTCGCGACGCACTAAGTCTTATGGTGGTTCATTTCTATGCCGGCTGAAAGAGATAGCAAGAGATGCGGCTGGCCGGCACGTCTACCTTATGGAAAAACAGGTTCTGAAAAGAGCAAAAGTGGCATTGGGCCCTTGTGGTTAGAACCGCGTAACTAATTTGTGTGGGAACTTTGGCGACAAATATCTCAAAGCACGTGTTCATGACGAGAATTTTCAGCATAAAAAGTAAGGAAGAGGAGGCTTCCAGTCTTATGTGGTCACTTCCGTAAGCCCTGCTCTGTCATTCCTACCGATACCGTGAGAAGAGTGAGTGGCTACGCAGCAGCACGTTTTACTAACCAGTTCAATCTTTGTGAGGATTACTGTTGTGTGTGATGTCAGCCTGGCCTCGTAATTTAACTGCAGTATCTGTATCCGCGTAACTGTGCTGCATTTTCTTCTTATTTGAAAAAACGTGGCGGATAATAACGTGCTTTCACTGATAAATTGCCCCGTGTATTGCCAAATTCAGGCTGCAAGTAAGTTTATTACCCGTCTTAAAATAATCTTAGGGTCTTTTTTCAGCTAGCTGAGAACTTTACTGCTTTTTGTAGACTGCGTGAGCGGGAATGGGCACTGTATAATATGCGACTGGCCTCTCTCGCTTTGTTACGAGTTTATACTGTTTTCTGCTCTTCATCACGTCAGTTCGTGCGATCAAAATCACTGCATCATTCTCCTCAACCTACACTCAAACATTTATATGCATGAGGCCTCAGCGCATTTATTAAAGGCGTGTGCGCCTCGCGTAACACGTGATTTGCGTGATGCACTGCAAAAATGGCACTTCGCAGGCGGTGCATTGACAACAATCATCGTCGTCACATCACGCGGCGCGCACATCTCTGACAAGAAAGGTGCTAACATACTTTTTTTTTGTCTGAGGACGCACATCACGGAAGGTTTCTTTTGGGATTTTTTTTACGAAGTGCGCCCGCCAGTTTAGGTGTTTTTCAGTTTTTTTTTTTTATTTGCGTACAAGGCGCAAATGTGAAAGCCTGTACTGGGGCCCACCATTGTAGCTTGCAGGAGCACTTGCGGGACTATGACCTCCTTGGTCTGCGAAACGAATACCGCCGCCCGTGCCGCCCTCCGAGGGGCGGCCAGCGCGACGACAGCGAGTCGCATGTGCGGACATTCGGTGCGCAAACCAACAGCAAGGATCGAACACCGTCGGACAAAAATAGTAGGCCTCTCGTATAAACGCGGTCCGCGCAGTTTGCGACGTGCGGGCCATTGACGCGCGCGGTAGGCGGCCCGTATAAGGCATGAATGTTCGATGCCGGCGCAGTGCCAGCGCTCGTCAGCGAGTCATCTTTCCAGGCGGCGCAGCACTTCTGTCCCCAGTCGCATCTGCGGACGTCACTTGTCTCATAACTCGCCCACTGGCGCCTTGCCGCGGCACCCAAATGTCACCGGCGGCGACGTTTATATGCGAGTTGGAGGCATCCCGGCCGCGCACCGAGCGTGGATATTGGACACCTCGACGAAATTTCCATGCATCCGCGCAAGGAGACGAGCTGCACGTTAGCTCTTGGCTTCATTCGCCTCGTTGCTTGCTCCGAAGTGGCGGTTGTACGCGTGGCCTGCGCTCCGTATTCGACGCCTGTCACGCCTCCTGCGCTGCTCTGAAACCGCTAGCAATCCGCGGTTTTTGTCTTCGTTCTCCTGTATTCAATGCCAAGTCTTGTGCCCGCTTTTATAGATGCGCATATTACACTTGACGGGGTAGATTTGCTTCGAAATAATTTTCGGGAGTCTGAAGCCTATATATATATATAACTTTTTGGTTCATTCTGCTGTCGCGCTTTTATGGTATTCTGTTTATTTGTTTGTTTTCCTGAGCTACTTTCAAATGCAATTTTTTCTAGTGTCTTGTCCGTGGCAAGAAACGCGGCTTTGGACGGGCGCGGTTCAGAACGGGCTCATAAACATTCTCTTTCATGTATGCCTACACGCGCGGGATTTAAAAATGTTATCGAAATTGCCCTCAACGTGACCTTTCTATCTCTGACAGAACGGCTTGGCGGTTATATAAAGGACAGTGACGTCAGTGGCGTATCGTGACGTGAAAATGCGCGGAATTGCTTAATGTTTCAATGATAGTGACCGACAAAGCTGAAACGGAGTAAAAAAAACAGTTGTACGCGTAGTCGTGTGTGTGTGTGTGTGTGTGTGTGTGTGTGTGTGTGTGTGTGTGTGTGTGTGTGTGTGTGTGTGTGTGTGTGTGTGTGTGTGTGTGTGCGTGTGCGTGTGCGTGCGTGCGTGCGTGCGTGCGTGCGTTGACCAAGAAATTGTGATCTTTTACTCCGATTTTGCTGCCTTAATTCGATTTTATTTTGCAATGCTTTTTTCCTGCTCTATTTAAAAGTGAGCGGTACTTGCACGGTTCTGCTTGACACACAATGCCAACACGGACTACGTCCTTGAGTTCCATAACTAAAGCGCAACTGATGATGCACAGAAGGAAGGACCCAACACAGCGCTGTGCCCATGCTCTTTCTTCTCTGTATCTCATCCGTCGCGCTACAGTTATGGGATACCATTACCAACTCGCGCAACAACTTGTCTTGTTGAACTCCTTTGGTTCCTGCATGCATTACTTGAACCCAAAAGTCTGGGCCATTCCACGGCAATGCTTAAAATTTTACTAACGCACTTTTCTACCTGCGTGACCTAACTGTGATAGGCACAGCGCTTTTTTTCTTTGTGTCTAGAATTATCGCCGCAGGGGCTCCTGCTGCCAATAGTGCAAAACGGCATTCGCAGGCCAATATTTTTTCGTCATTGAGCGGCAAACAAGCTGGCCTGCTTTGAGCTGGCCTCGAATAGCCGCCCGCAGCGTGCGAGCGCCATCTGTCAAAACTCCGGATTCGGCTCCAAGTGTAGTTCAACGCTGCAAAAGAGGCCGCCTCTCATTGCTTCCCGTAAACGTTGCGGTGGGTGTCTTCTCCCCGCCCTTTCCGCTGCATGCGATCGCTCCTTCGTTGGGCGACGCGGGAATGAGAATCCGGTGCACGGAAACGTATCGGGCGATGCAAATTAAGTCACCCGGAAGTTTAATACCGCCATCACGCTATGGGGCGATTGAGCCTGATGACGCCCTCGGCAAATGGCAACGCCGCTTCTTCGCGCCAATATCAGTCAGGCGACGGAGCGCAGAAGCAGTGCTGGCGTGCGTGACCGTCATGGCTGCGGCAAACTGTTTTTGTTTGGCTCAATTTCTTGGCATAAACGAGATTTTTCTCCCTGCTATAGTCGCCAATTCGTTACTTATTTGTTCCTGGATATTTGCACTCAGCCCATTAACTTCTTTATTGACGTATTTCTTCTGTTCGCCTGTTCTCTGTTTTTCCTCCTTTGTTTTTTCGTTTGATAATCGAATGCTCTAAGATAGTGTTTTCGAAATTGCAATCCAAGGCACCTGCTCTAGATTTCAACACGCATGAGTTCAGCTTTCCATTGCAATAAATTTGTATTCACTTTCATGGTCATAGCTGTGCGAAACCGTTAGCTACTGAACTGGAGATACAATGTTACATTAAATCGTACGCTGTGAGACGCTCTGGTGTGTGCTCCTTTTAAGTGCCAGATGTGCATGGAACTGCACACTGTACAGCTGTTCGCTGGCTTGAGTGGCGCTGTTGCGCAGTCAATTTGCTTTGATGTCTGACGCATGTTTTGTCTGTTCGAAATAAAAACAAAGCTGTAATTTTTTTTAATATTGTCACTGTCTCCTGTGCGCCATGTTTGTCCTCGCAAACACTTGCAAAAACATTGGAAAAAATTGGAGAGGACTCTTAAGCCCCGACCTAAGGGTATACGCGGTAGCGTATTGGGATAGGCTTTCCATTCTGAGCAGTTTGACACCTTTGAACGCATTTTTCTTTTTTCTCAATTACACACTACCTTTGCTTAATTAGCATCATCATGCATTGCCTTTTCATTCTGAGTAGTTTGACACCTTTGAACCTCTTTTTTCCAATTCTATAATTTTTAATTTCTTTAATCCATCCATTACAAAGATTTCATTAACTCGTCATCACCTATCACACACACCAATAAGTGATCAATCATTAGAACCACTAATTACCATGATACAATTTTTTTTTTACGCAGCCCCGATTTTTCTCGACACGCGGTGCCGACTACGCCGTCGGCTTTTCGACCGAACGAGCTGTATCGCTATCGCGTAAAAAAAAAAAAACGTGTTTTGACAGATGTGCTTACCGTCTTTTGTACCTCTGATCAGCTGCTTTATCGAGGTCCACGAATGCTACGGCGAGAATTGCTATTCGTACGTCATCTGCTACAGCGTGAGGGGCAGGGAGTGACGCTCACCCGACATGACATGACCACCACCTGCACGTACCCCGAGCCTCGCGCTTTGTGCAACCTTTGTCGTCATTAGGTGGGCAGTCATAGGACGCCGCCAAACGCTTATAAATGCCTCTCGGACGCTGCACGTAGCCGGGATGCGAGCGCCCGCAAACATGCGGCGGTTCGCACACAGGGAGCACGCGCTGTAGTGATGTGCCCGATAAGATCCCTGAGTCTGTGCCACACATTTCACAGGCAGAGTTTGACAACGTTTACGCCATACTGCGCACTGCGGGAAATTTGGCGATAGCAGTATCGCCTGTCCGCACTGATGACGCTTCACACTTGGCTCATGGCGTCGCTCGAGGCACGGGCGTCCTCGCTCTGCCGAAGCCACGGAGCGCCTGCCTAGGGCTTATAAATACAGTTAAAGAGTTAAAGAGTTTTGTTCAGACAACGTATGGTACAGTTGCCTAGGGTGCAGACCAAAAGGCAAATTGATGCCTGACAAAGAGTCTGCGCCCTTCTTGCTCCCAGTCGAGAGCGCAAGACATTCAGCGCATAAAATAAACACTAAGCGAGATGGAAATACAGAGTGGTTGGTTAACATTGAGACTGGAGTTATTTCATATTCAACGTTTATGTACAACTGTTGGGCAAATGCTGTGAGAAACAACAGAAGGAAACGGTAGCAGTCTTGCAGTGGGTGGACACCTGAACCGCCGTAACGTGAGGGAAGGGATTAGGGAAGAGGTGAAAGGGGGAGGGGGCAGAGATTTAAAAAAAAATAAAACTGGCTGCGTTTGCGCTAGCTATCGCTGAATTTTGCGATTTGCGCACCAAGCGTAGACATTGTAAATTTCCTACTGCATGACTCTGCATGCACGTTCTTTGCCGGATTAAGTTTTTGAAACTATATGCTGTACCCTAAAGATAAGCTGAAGTGGTGATAGCCATTTCATGTCCCCGATTCTTGTATGTCATGTTCCGAGGCAGACGTTGAAGATGGGTGCCTTGGCTGCATTACGATCGAGGCGGAATGCAGAAGACAACCCGTATGCTGTGCGATATCGTTGCACGTTAAAGAACCTCAGACGGTTGAAATTATACCTGTGCTGTCCACTACGGCATCCCGTGGGCAGGTTAGGAGCGTTACACTGAGGACAACTCCGTCTCATTTTGTTTTAAGTGAAAATATATTATGTGGCTCTTTCTGGGTATGTTGATGTTTGTCCAGCAGCAAAATACGCATTTATTTCTGAAAAAATTTAATTTCAAAATTTCCCCGCCGCTCGTGACGTCATCACTGGAAAGGGCTCTGTGATCTCCGTTTTGTAGAGAATTGCTGTGTCCGCATAGCCTCTGAGATCCTTTTGAAGTAACCGTCGACGCATGCAGTTTACTTGTGAAATCGGCCGACGATGGCGACACCCATACTTAATCATTTTGCTTTTCTGGCCCGTAAAAGCTCCGTTCTCCTATGTAATTCCCGCCTTCGAGAGCCCTTAGGGGTAGCTACTGTTTCTGAGGGGCTGGCTTTTTTTTTTTTTGCATCAGTCCAAACTGGGATTACCGAAGCATCCAGAATTTAAATTGTGCTAATTAACAATTAACGAACAGTCCCGCGGCGTTAACCAGCGCATACGTGAAAATGATATTTGAGGAAAGATATTTTTGAGCGATAATTTCTTCAGAAGCTGAAAGCTTCACTACGCCAGAGATGCAACAGTAATGCTAAGGACTGGCGGAAAACCTGTGTGAAAGTTTCCTTTCTTTTTTTAATAGTCATGAGGGCCCGACAAAATTGTCGGCTCGCACTGTTACGCTCTTGTTCCGGAGCATGCAACCTTTGTGAGGTGGCGCCGTCCAAACGGATATATAAGATTCCAGCTGCCTTTGTACAGGTGGCAAGCAGACTAGAAAATGTGGCGAAAATTGTGTGTCCTCAGAATGAGAATAAGGGACATAACTGTAGTCTGGGTGAATTCCATCTGAAGTTCAGACGTATTTTGGCCGAGCGAATCGCGGTCTGACTGGACTGCGCTGAAATGCCAAATTTCCAGTGGTATTTTTAATGTCCCACTGAATGTCAAAAAGAATTGTGGGCGTTACACCTGGTACACAGGCGCATTCATGCCGTTCAGTCGTATCTTAACTGGATTCGTGGTGCTAAGCGCTCGTTTAAAGCCAGCGATTTCTAGGTTAGAAGGCAACTCATGCTAAAACAGCGTAATTTTCTGCGCCAGAAGCGACCAATGCGCCGGCTTCCGCCGTGCACTGCACGCAACAGTACTGTCTTTCAATCTGTTGAGAGCTAAACAGCGAGATGGTCGTGCCTTTTTGTTGCTCCAGAAAAGGCGGCGTGCACGTTAAAGAACTTCGGCTAATGGAAATCACTGCGAAGGTAGCCCTCCAGCAAGGCGTCATTCATAGCCTACGTGCAGCTGCGGGACGTTAAAACCTCACATACCATGCCATGTCATGCCATACCATACCATACCATACCATACCATACCATACCATACCATACCATACCATACCATACCATGCCATACCATGCCATATCACAGCATACTTATTACCGTGTTCTTTTTTTATTTTTTCCGCGAACTGCACAATTTACCGCAGCATTTAAAGTCCATAGATTCGTATAGCAGTTCTCAACACTGTTTCCCTGTCCCAACGTCACGCGACGAAAAAAATGCTTATTTGCATGGCAGGTGTGCCCGTAACAGCTGCATCTATGTATTTTTTCTCCGCAGTATTTTGTATGCCAATTTTCGCGTAGCAGTGCACAAAATGCACCGCGGTGCACTGCGGTCTGCGAACTCTGTCATTGACCTGGTACTGAATGGGCGAAGTGTGGGGCGCAGTACAGCTGTTAAAGGGGCATTAAGTGAAATTCTGAGTCCAGCTATATTGACAGGTTAGTGTCGCGTGATAGCAAATGTCATTGTTTCCAAAAACAGAGCCTTGATAAGCCAGAAAATTGCGTGAAAGTGAAGTACACGTGGCTGCACCACTCGCGGAATCCTGCAACTACGCTTGGTGACGTGGTTTCTCTATTGGCCGCTATTGGCTCATCGGTTTCCCGTTCAGCGCTATTTCGACAGCAGTGGGCAAGCACCGTCTAAGAACTGACCCCGCTTTATTGGCGCTTGTGGAACTTTTTTTTTTAACCCGTGGTGCGAAAGGTTGATATGCAGATGAGCAAGCGCTTGTCCCAAGATGTTGCCTATCAGGGAACTACACGCATGCTGCTTCCTACGGAAATAATGTCCCCCATCCGCGAATTACGTACGGTACTGCGAAAAGGTGTATTTTTTTTAAGAACCCGGCAGCTTGACGAAGCGGGCTCAGGTCACGATAAAATATTACCGTCACTACACCGACTCAGAAACAGCTGCATTTCACCGTCAATCCGTGTTTACAGGCGGCACCAATTCAAATCAGGGAAGAGTGTTCTCGTCATTGTCTTGTCCCTGATATGCACAGTGCAGATAACGAGATCAGCGTGACCACAAGGAAGAGAAACCAACGATAAGCCCCCTCAAACTTTATTAGGATACCAAGGAATAAACACAAACGAATATGCGTCAGCCGCAGTGCAAGCAGCGGCGAAATCTATTCCCGGTTTGACGCATCCAGAGAACTAAATACTCTTAAATATTTCGCAAACAGTGCACCAACAATTGCCGCCTGCGACGAGCGAACAAGCATGCCGTACGCTTCTTGTACCTCGCTGAATGGTTTCAAATTATCCGAGAATATTTTCAAAACGACAAGCACGCCACAAAGTGCACTCTTACTGGGTATATGGAGTACTGTGTTCTGTCCCGTTCGTCGCGCTGTATTCGTGGAATGGAGTATATGCATAACTTACCTTCCAGACTCCACGTTCTCTCCACTATGTGGGCTAACTATTCGTTCAATGTCATGAATATTTTCGCCGTAGTTTCCTGTAGTTTTGGGAGTTTTGATGAAGACCTTAGAATAAAATTTAAGAAAAGGCGTTGAGCTCGGGAGAACAAGAAGCTGGGTAGGAAACACAGACCTGATCAGCAAATATTTTAACTTTATAAAGTGCTAACAGCCTGGGATTTCAGTTAAGATAGGCGCCCTGTATTGGCTCGGAACCGCAGCGCGTCAGCACCCGTGTCGGGAGTCTCACTTGGACCAAAACTCTCTGTTAACGCACTTTAGTGGATTTTTTTCTCTGTCGCGCTGCAAATTGTCTCCGCTGAAAAGCTATCAAGGTTGTAGATGTATCACGCAGCTGAAAGTTAACCGTGTGAACTGGCATACATGCTGCATCAGTACTTTAGAACAGCACGTGTGGCTGCGGAACTCGTTTATTTTAAGCATAAAACTCTTTACGGTACCTTTGTGAGCTGTTTCACCGAGGCATCCAAAGGAAGCGTGATGTCGGGTCTTCCGTCAGGTCTTGAATTCAACAGGCTGCTTGGGAGTGAAGCGAAAATACGCATAATTGGGAAACAGTGTACGCTCAGCAGGAAATACGCGTACCTATAGTTACAGAAATCTGCCTGTAAGGACAGGCCACTTACGGCTCTGGTTATCCGCTGGTATAATTAATTACGGTAGTCATTTTTCGCTGTAAACATTCTGAGAGTACATTTTATGTTATTTGACAAAAGCCCGAGACTTCTAAAATATACACTTAATTTGAAGGCGTCTCTTTTTATTGATGTCGTTGACGTCATTATACCAACCCCCTGCATCCTCGCCTGATCTATCACAGTGCAGAGCGCCGCTTTATCCTCGCGCATATTAGCTGCTTTTCTATAATTATTTTCTTCAAGTTCAAAATTCCGGGTTGGTTGGGCGCTTCAAAAAAAAAGGAATTGGCCAAAATGTGTTCGGGAAAATGTCAACAGAACTAGCACTCTCTTGTATTCTATAATGTAATATAGCCCATTCTTTTTTTTTTTCGTGGTTTCTGCTTCATTTTTTTTTTCACTTTTGTTTTTCGTTACAACGCGGACAAAATTACTGTGTCCGCGAAACAATGCAATGAAAAGGAAATTAATTGCTTTTTCATTTTTGCTTCCGCGTTAGAACGAATGTAAGCGCAAGGAATGTTTCGAACTCCGTTCTCAAGAAACATTTTCTTTTTATGTGTGTTAGGGATTTTGTTGAAATTATCCGCGCGGTTACGTTGCGCATGAACGTTATTTCATGATTTTAATTCACAAATATAATTTTCTTCTGTGCACACTGATGCTTGACTTCAGTTTCTGACGACGCTCTCCGCTCACCCTGCGTGACTGCATCGGTTGCAGTGACAATGCCTGATGCGCCGTCAGCTTGCGGTATCGTAGCGACCTCTTCCCTTGGCAAGGGGCAATACGACGCGCGCGCGATTCAAAATGGAGCACTTTTCTCGGCTTTGCTTTTCTTGTTTTTCCCTCTGTGAATGTGCTGGTTTTTTGTGTGTGTGTGTGTGGCATTTATTTCTCTTCGCCGTGCGCAGCCGGGACTGTATACCGAGCCTCTGCAGCGCCGCGCACTGTGTCACTGCCAGTGAAGGCATAGAAATGTCTAGAAGTCTTTAGGTCCCTTCGATTTAGCTGCACTCGCTGCACTAGTTCCGTGAAGTTCAGCGGCGGTGCAGCGAGCGGGCAGTGTCAGTTCAGGGAGTTCAAGTGTAGCTTGGCACTGGCTCCTTCCAAAACGAATGGTCGAGTGCAGGCCTGGTCGTCTGCTAGCCTTGGCGCCACCACCAAATTTTGCGTGCCACCGAAATCAACGGCCGCCGAAATCCCGGACCACGTAAAAAATTTTCCAGTAGCAAATCACAGTGAAGTGTTGCTGTGAACCAGCCCCAGGAAATCGTCGTTTTACTGAGAAAAAAAAAAAAAGTCGTTGCACCCATACAAGCAGACGGTTTACGAATATGTGCTGAAATGCTTCCCATGGGACTCGACTTGAATGCTTCGGTTTACAATTCTGATGCCATGAACAGCTATCCATCTCCTCCTTCCAAGAAAGAACTGTCATTTCATTACGACTGCAGTTATGTTTCCTCCGATCTACACATGGGCGCCGCCACGTTGCTGCACTACAGCTGCACTTCCAATTCCGAGAGTGCAAGCCAGCCAAGAACTCGTGCCGCACTAGGGTGGCACTTTTGCAAAACGAAGAGGAAGTGCAGCGGACACGCGCTGCACTGGCAAAACGAATGCGAAGGTGCTGCACTCCTTGAACTGGTGCAGAAAGTGCAGCCAAATCGAAGACACCTTTGAACGATCTCTAAAGCTTAAATTATATATACTGTCGCGGTCAAAGGTCTACGGGACACCTGTTCACGGACAAAAAGTGAATTGTAGCTCTACCTCGTGACCCAGACGAGTGGTATTGTTACCAGTGGATAGAGCATGTACGTCCCCTCATACCTTGACAGATTTCAGGCGCCTGGTTTATAGGAGCTCACCGAGGTACATTTTTTTCCCTAATGCTAGCGTCCCCTTAAATTTGGATTGCAATAGAGCATTCTTTCTGCGCACCAGTGAAATTCGACACTTGGAACGGTAGGCACAAACGCAGTAACAGTGAGAACGGTGGATAAACAGTAATAATTATGCACAACCAACATAGCTCCTGTTGTAGCACTGCTCGCGATCGTGCGTTATTCTTCTGTGCTGAAGCAAACAAATTTTTAAAGGATTGTTATTTTTTATAGGGGCTCGGGAAAATAACACCATGGACAGACGAAATACAAAGCAAAAGCCCCACAAGCGTTTGTGGTGTCCGTTCTTTGCTTCCTATTTTGTCTCTCTGCGCTGTTATTTTCCACATTATCTTACCAACTAGCTCAATTGTGTGTAACACTTCAGTTCTTTACTACGGATGCAGTTTTTTAAAACGGCCGGTAACCTGCCAGCTTGAAATACTGCCATCTATAAATACTGAAAAAAAGAAATCGACGCCCGTACATCTGTGTGATAAGGTATTCTGTTCTTTTCATAGACTTTTCAGCTTATTCCCAGATGTGTCGAAATTGTCTTACTGGCGTTTTTGACCGTTTCGCCTCCAAAAACTATACAGTTTGCTTGAAGTAAATATTTAGGCCCAGTGTAACCCCTGCGATGTCACTGAACATCACAGTTCACAATAATGGCTATTTCCTTCCGGCACGCTTGCACGTCAAGGTATGGCGAAGTCTAGCCACTGCCATGCCGCGAACTTGAGTTGTGAGAAAGTGTAAGCTTTGTGATGAACAGGACGAGAGGCTTCTAAGAAATGTCACCTTAAAATACAAGCAACACCAAGTGGTGCGTACTGTAGAGTGTTTACCAAAGATATAGAGGCCACAAAGCTGAGTTTTTCGGCCATATATAGTGTGGCTCATTTTCCATCGCCAGCAGTTTAAATCGCCCATGTGCTGTGCGATGTCAGTGCACATTGAAGATCCCCAGGTGGTAAAATTTGTCCAGATCCCTCCACTATGGCCCCTCTTTTACTCTCCCTGCTTTCGCTGTCTCCTTGATCTCTTCCCTCACGGCGCGGTTAAGGTGTCCACCGAAACTGAGACAGTTACTGCGTCTTTCTTTTCCTCAAAACCATTTTTCAATTCAATTTTTCTAAGTCTCCCGTTCTAACTTTTATGGAGCTTAGAACTTCATTGGAGATGCAAAAATCTTCAACTATAGATTCGTTTAGGAAAAATATGCAGATCCTTGAAGAAAAGTTGTACTTTTAGTATGTGCGTGTTTGAAGGACGTGGGGAGGGGGTAATTGGGAACAAAGGCTACATCAATTGCAACAACGCGCGCTCTTCAATCCCTAAAAGGCACTCTAAAGTGCAGCTCGTAGATTTACGTTTCTTTAAAACAACGCACATGTTGCGCTTCTTCGCCGCATAGAAAAAAAAACATCGACATCGGATTTTAACGCGACAGCGTTAAAGGCGCCGTTCCCCAGAAAATTCGGTGTCCGCGTCGTCGGCGTTGTGCGGGAAAAATCACTAGCATGGCTCTGGCAAGTGGTCCCCATGGGGCGACCTAGGAAGCAGGGGGGGCACCTTGGTCGCGTGACCTTGCGGCGTCATCACAACCTGCCCACCGGGTAGTAAGCAAACTGCGCACTGTGGCAGGTGGCATGATTGGTCGCTCGGGAAGAGCAACCTGTGTCTCACAAGTCCCACCGCTGGGAGCACCTGCCATCGCAGGGCATTGGCGCATCGCTTAACCGCTGCACCACTGCACCAGGAGTGGTATGAGGACTCCCAGGGATGTATGAATCCAAAGTAGATTTTGTGTTTGCGTTGGGTTTAATGGCACATAGGCAGCTAAGGAATGCGTAGTAGAGAATGACCTCCTGCATATATGGGACTTAGCCCATTACGCTATCGCGTCATACCCTGAAGGCAGAGCTTTAGCGTCCCTTCCAATTTTTAAATATTTCTCTGGTGGCTGTGTATGCCATTAATTAATAAGGTGATCTATTATTTTAAATTGCAAGGTACGGTATGTTTGTACTAGAGTTTGTACTACTCATGTACATTTACTGAATCAGCAGCCCTGGTGAAAGTGTTACTTAACGCGGATAGTAATATAGTTCGCCGCTACGTGAGCAGTGCACTGTGCTGTGTCGCTGACAAGCCTATGTGAATGGCGTTGCAACCAGTCTTGGCAAAGTTGCACTTTTTCAGGATCAAGAAGGCTTGCCCAGAAATTTTTTGTTTCGATTTTGTCCTTAACAAATGCATGTAGGACGTCGTCTGGAACAAAGTCTTGAGTTAGACCCGTATCCTTTATTGACGGCTGGAAGCACATAGTCCCGCCGCGGTCAGAGATGTTTGCATATTGCATTGGTTGCCGTGAACCTGTTGTTAGGAATTGATTGACAACGAAGCCCCCGCGACTGCAGGGGCCCTTGTCCGGCCGCCAGTCCGCGGCAGCGATTGGTCGCCGGAAATTCTCATCGAATTGAGTGCGCTTTGCATTTCTGGATGCGCGCCGGGCGTACAAGAATCGTCCGTGAGTCAGAGCTCGCGCGCCTCCTGCCCCGTGCGAGCATCTCCGGCGTGTTTGTGACCGGTGAACTGGGATGAAAATGCGCTTGCCTTCCCCCGACCGGCGGGCCGAAAACAAATGTGGATGGCGGGCAGGCAAACATTCAGAGCTAGGCAGCAGAGAACCAAATTGAAGTGTGGGGACGCGCCACCAGGCAGCCTGCGTGCGTGATGCTTGCGGGACGATTGCGTTGCCATGGCGACCGTAAGGTGGTTGCCGTGACAACCAGTTCTCCACATCTCCTTTCCTTACTTCTCCTGCCTGCAGGAAACATTTCAAAGAGGGCCAGATGAAAGATCCTTCTTTTGTTGATTCCTTTTTTTTTTTTCGTTTACCGCGCTGCGCGGAAAGCGCTTTGGTGACCTTTTATTCTGGCGTATGCACGCACGCACTGTTCGCAGCAGCCCTTTTTGCTTCTCTTCTCAAGTAGAATGCTACACGCTGTGGTTAGCGGGCAACTCTGTGTGTTTGTTCGTTTTTAATTAAGTATACCGATACCGCCATGCTCACCGTATCTTGCTGGCGCCATGATGCCGCCGCCTCACCTTATACAAATGCGAGTTATAGTCGCGCTGCGATTTCTACCGGCTAGTCTTATGGCCAATGCTTCCTCCCGATGTCAACACTGTTGTTCGCTTTGAAATCTTGCGCTCAAAACGAACGCGACAAAGTTTAGATGTTTCGCTGCAGAGAGTTAAAAGGAAAAGTGCACAGTTCTTTTCGTCGAAAGTTCCCGCTTTCATTAGCAATGCATTTATGCGCTGCCAGCTATGCACCGTTCGCTGGCATCCCAACCTACTGCTGTCATACTCTGCGCCAGCGGTAACGTGATGGAACTCGTAGTGAGTGTGACTTATATTTAGTAACTGCGGTAGAAACCAGTGTGCTCCTTCTTCGCACAGCCTTTCTGCACTCTGCTGCGCTACCTCTTCGTGTTTAACAATCCTGCACATGGCTCCGGATGGCATAGCGTAACTCGGGGCCTCGCCAGTAATGTAAAGGGTCCCTTGAGTCGTCAGACCAGTTGCTGCTAGCACCGTAACCGATAACGTCAACCTTGTAGCAGAGTCCTTCAATGCTGCTTGTAGTTTGGTAGGGCTTTCTGATTCAGAAACGAGGAAGTGGGTGGGGAGAGGGGCCGAGCTGGCTTACGGTAAGGAGCGAAAAGAGCGAGTTGAAACAGAAAGTGGTGGATGACGGGCTGCGGCCTTGTATCCCACTGCCCTGACATTGTTGCCCCAGAAAGCCGACTGCTGCCATGTCGAAAAAAGGCAGGAAGGAGCGGGGAGACGCAGGCGAAGCTTTTTCTAAGGAGCCATGAAACACAATATTTTTTTTTTTCCGGGGTATTCTCTCCCATTCCGGCATGCACTGAGTTCAGCGCCAGCACTTGCGCGAGGCAGAATTCGCGCTCATGCATTACCAAGTCATGTGCATGCGATGCTTAGCTATTCATGGGAGTCATGAGTTAAGTGCAGGAGCACTTATTTGTCTTACTAAAAAGGGGAGGAGCGCAAACACAGGACGAGGTAGAGGTGAACGACATACATCTCTACCTTGTCCTGTGTTTTCTCTGTTCCCCTTTTTAGTAATGTTTTTAGCAGCACCCTCACGAACTTAGTTGTCTTGTCCTTGGCGATGCGCTTGATAATAGGCTCTCCTCTTCACAGGGAGCGCGAGTCATGGCGGCGTTATATCTGCCTTGATGGAATATGAGCGAGTCTGATCAAATAGTGTAGAAAAAGAGGAGCAAGGTAGGAATTTCAGGGCCCCTTTAAAGCCATGCGGGTCCTGTGTTAGTAGTCTCTTTAAATTTGCCAGTGTCACTGTACTGATGTGAATACCTGTCAATGAAACTTAATTATTCGTTGATAACGTCGCTGCGCTCTTGTGACCATTGCTGCTGGGAGACCCGGCAGCGGTTCTGAACCACAAAAATAGGCCCCACTTCGCGAGCACACCGAGGCAGCGTGCTTGGAAATGCATCCACTCTTGTCAGCCCACAGGCTCGCCATTTTCTGAGCGTCCCTTGCGCCGCTCGCAGGTTCCTGGGGCGTGGCTCCATGTTCGTCTTCTCGACGCGCCAGTTCCTGCGCCTCCTGCGGCTGGACGCCGAGTCTACCGCTGCCCCGCTGTTCAGCTCACTTCTGGACGTGGGTGCGGGTGACGGCAACGTAACGGCAGCCATCGCGCCCCTCTTCTGCCAGGTGGACGTCACCGAGAAGTCGCCGGCCATGCGCCGCACCCTAAGCCGCCGTGGCTTCAGGGTGCTCGACGCCGCCACGCTCAGGCCGGCCGGCCTAGACGACGACGGGGAGCCGCAGCTGTACGACGTGGTCTGCTGCCTGAACGTGTTGGACCGATGCGACACGCCGCTGGCGCTGCTGCGCATGCTCAAGGCTCGGCTCACGAGCCCCGCGGGCAGGCTGGTTCTGGCGGTCGTGCTGCCGCTGTCGCAGTACGTGGAGGCGGGCAAACGCGGCACCAAGCCGCTCGAGGTGCTCCGAGTGCGCGGCTCAACCCTGGAGCAGCAGGTCGAGTCGCTGTACAGAGACGTCATGGCGCCCGCCGGTTTCATCTTGGAATCATGGACCCGACTTCCTTACCTCTGCGAGGGCGACCTCGAGCAGGCCTATTACTGGCTGGACGACATAGTTATGGTGCTGAGAGCTGCCGATGCCCATGGCGACGACCCTTCCTGACGCCGTCCTTCCTTCTAGAAACACCACCTTCCTCAGACATTAACATTTTTGTGCAATACACGACACATGTGCTTTAGTGCTACTTTTTCAGCGACAGTTTTTGGATGTGTTTTTTTTCTTTTTGTCTGTTTTTTTTTCTTCTTGCGAGATGACAGCAGCAGGGTACACCAAAGAAAAGGAAAGATAGTGGTGAATCCGCGTATTTTTACTTGTCAAATGTATTACGACGCTGCGAGGGAAGCATGGGGGGCATCAGGGATCCATTTTTTTTTTTACCTGGGGCACTGCAACATGCGCGTGAATCTGGGCGCACCGGCACCATTATTTTTAACTGTGCTCGTACGGGCTTCTTCTTTCAATTGTTTTTTTTTTAGAGGAACATTTTATGAGTTATTCAAGGGCATTTTTGCTGCCGTTGGCACCATAGCTTATCGCACCGTTTTTCGCCGTTGAGCCCTATGCGTTGGGAGAGCTTTTGTTAAGCTGGTTGCATATTTTAACATATTACGCTCACTGTACATATGCGCTGGCCGCTACAAAAATCAAGCATAGCAACGTCGTAGTTCTGCTACTAATTAACTTGACGTTACAGTTCTTATCAATTGCCAGTTCGTATGCTGTAGTACGCTCACAAAAACTATACGTAATTCGACGTTGGAATCGTTGCTTCCGGCCAATATAAAATCAAACCGGTATTTCTCTCTTCTATAAGACTAAGCATGATATGTTTTTGAATGTTTGTCGCGCTGAGAATTGTATAGAGACCATAAACTTGAGCGGAAGACCACGGGCTCTTTCCGGTGGTGGCCTCCTCGGTCGCCATCGCGTCACTGGTTCAGTCGTAACAACAAACCCAGTTGAAACGGGTTGAAATTGGTTTTTGCCGGAAGAGGCGATGGCGACGGACATGCACTGCGCGAAACCGCCGCTGGCGGGAGTGGAGACTAGCTGCGTTGAGCAAAAAAAAAAAAATTAAAGGCCGCCGCCGTGATGTAGGGCTTCGAAAGGAGTCTTGCATCTTCCCGAATGACGGCGGCAAGCTTGGGGTAACCGTTCACAATAAAAAACACTTGACTGTGAAAAGCCACAATAAGCGCTTAGGGAATCCTTGGGAATAGAGGACAGTTGTGCATGAAAACCCAAGCCAGAAGCCAGAAGAACTGAAGTTACATCGTACCTTTATACCTTATCGCATTGTCTAAAAAATACAGCTCGAATAGTTCAACGCACATGTATAGTAGTGATGTTTTCAGCCCTTGATAGAAAAAAAATGGCTGTCTATTGCCCGAAAGAGCAGTTGCTTCCTCATTGATAGCATCTGAATCCGTGTCACCTGGAAGTGCCGACAATTCCCCAGAGCGGTGTTTGTGACACGTTGCGCTATATATTTTGGCTCGGCGTCTATAGGCCTAGCGTCGCCTATGACGACGTTACTAGAACCAGGCTCAGTTGTCAGACTTGACTGTGTGCACCTTTACTAGAAGTTTTGGCGCCGGAGGCGTGGTCACAGCTGCAGACTTCCGAAAGCAGTCGACGGAAAGTTGAGGATGGCGGTCGGTCCGGAAACACTGAAAGTATCCCTTTTGCTAGTATCAAAATATTTGGCTTACTAACCATCAAACCCACTGAATCTTACTTCATGCCGATGTTGTGATTTATAGAGGCTTACGCCTTGAACTGCACCGCATGCTGTAGACTCGTGCTTACGCCGGGCGGCGAAGGTCTGGGCGGCTATTTGATGATTAAAAAAAAGGTGTGAAATACCAGGGCAGTGTTTACAGAGGTTCTCAAAGGGCCATTGCTATACACCATGGTTTCATCTCTCCCGACGCAGACCCAAATTCGACTCGGTCACGAGTCTTCATTCGACGTATTGGCTTCACGCTGTTTTCCCAGCTGCCTTTGTATTGGAATACATTTGTTATTGAAAAACGATGGCTCAACTCCTGTACAGTGAATAAACTTGGCAAGCAGTCCCTACTTGTGACCAACGTCAGATTCATTACATGCCACTGTGGCAAAAAACTCCCTTATGCTCTAGAGTCGACGTAAGTATTAATTGCTTTGCAGTACCGGCGTAACACATTCTCGAGGCTCAGCCTCGTTGCAAGGCAAGGTCTTGTCTCGGCCCGAAAGAAATTGGTGAGTTCAGCGCAGCCAGAACACGCCGACATTACGAACGCACAACTGTTGAATGTTCTGCCAAGCACAAGGAGGGCGATCTTTATAGCGCACAGCCTGCGACGGTGTTGTGCACACACGGCCTGCAATACATACGGGGGTTCTGGAGTCTCGTGCTGCTACGGCGCAGCAGCGGTGCACATCGTCACCCGGTTTGGGAACTTACTGACATTGTTCTATGTGATGTTTCTTGATCGCGCGAGGTTTCATACGGGATGCTGTCTCAACGACAGGCTGCGGTTGTTAGGCGAGCACGTGCGCAGCGTCAGACAAGAACACTCAAGATTGGCTGTTTACTTGCAAGCAGTGCGATTACCGCTTTGCATTTTAAAAGATCAGTGTTCGGCAAAATAAGGGCTAGCTACCTGCGCGAAATTGCGAGAAATTCGTTAGGCCATGGTGGTACGTCACGCATTACCATGGTCTTGCTGGCGCTGCTGCTATTTGATTTGAAGGGTAAAATATAACGCACATCTTTCTACACTTTTTGGTTTTTCGCTATAAAGTTTCGTCCCGTTTATGTCTTTTGGCACATAGAGCGTCGTTTGTCTTGCAGCTTTACTGGGTCGCACAACTTGGCATTGCAGGAAACCGTCTCTCGTAAGGCGCAACTGATGCGCAAAGTGTGTGGCAAGGGAACCATTAATACGACACCACCGCTCTTCTGTGCTCGCTTGAACGATTGTCTATGCAGTGGCTAATCTACACGATATCGCACGATCGCTGGTCACAGAAATGCAGTAAACCACCCCCATTCTGCAAGGCACATACTGTTGAACGCGTTTCGTGGGGCACCTTCAATGCGTAGAACCTCGAATCTGGCTTAGCAGCACAGCATGCAATTTCACTCCACCACATCTGCTTCTCCGCACTTACCAGGAAGCTCTGGTTAAGCACGTTTGAGCTATCCCACATTCCCATCACCGAACTATAGATGTTTTACCATAAACGCTGTTATCGTCTTGATATCAAGTATCAAACGCATAGCAGGCAGGCCCAAAGTAGAAAAATAATCTTCGGGCATTTGGCAGTAAGCGGATCTGCGAAACTGTCACTCCCGACTTGGTGTCGAGATGCGGTCGCCTGTAGCACGATTAAATAATCAAAGTATCGCGATTGGACTGTATAGGCGGTTCACATCACCCAGAGCCGTGTAGAAGTCGCGCAGCTGCTGTCGTGCTGTGCGCGTTAGGGTTTGCAGCGTAGGGCTCGTCTGAGCCTTGGGAACTCCCAGTATACATGGAGTTCCCAGTATACGTGGCTCGTGCGTATCAGCAGGAACGATCATCCGCTACCCCTGTCAGTGCGTTTGGGATCGCAATGCCTGCATGTGAGTGTTCCGCAGAAATTTTCCCAATTCTTTGGTGAGGGATGCTGAGAAGTCCACTGCTCCGACCGCAGCAGTCAGAGTGATATTCCCAAGCCGACAGGAAAGGAAGCTCTATAAGAATATCCGAGTAACTTTTACAGGACCACCTATCTTAAAACCCACCCGCGGCGGTGGCTCAGCGGCTACTGCGCTCGGCTGCTGAAAAAATTGATGATAATAATTGGTTTTTGGGAAAAGGAAATGGCGCAGTATCTGTCTCATATATCGGTGGACACCTGAACCGCGCCGTAAGGGAAGGGATAAGGGAGGGAGTTAAAGAAGAAAGGAAGAAAGGGGTGCCGTAGTGGAGGGCTCCGGAATAATTTCGACCACCTGGGGATCTTTAACGTGCACTGACATCGCACAGCACACGGGCGCCTTAGCGTTTTTCCTCCATAAAAACGCAGCCGCCGCGGTCGGGTTCGAACCCGGGAACTCCGGATCAGTAGTCGAGCGCCCTAACCACTGAGCCACCGCGGCGTGTCGGAAAAATTGGAAAATTGGTTTTTGGGGAAAGGAAATGGCGCAGTATCTATCTCACATATCGACGGACACCTGAACCGCGCCGTAAGGGAAGGGATAAAGGAGGGACTAAGAGAAGAAAGAGGTGCCGTAGTGTAGGGCTCCAGAATAATTTCGACCGCCTGGGGATCTTTAACGTGCACTGACATCGCACAGCACACGGCCGCCTTAGCGTTTCGCCTCCATCGAAACGCGGCCGCCGCGGTCGGGTTCGAACCCGGGTACTCCGGATCAGTAGCCGAGCGCCCTAATCACTGCTGAGCCCAAGGACGAAATCCCGGGCGCAGCAGCCCCACTTCGATGGAGGCGAGATGCAAAAACTCCCATGCGCTGTGCGATGTCATTGCACGTTGAAGAAGCCCAGGCGGTCTAAATCAATATGCAGCACTCCACTATTACGGCGTCTCTCACAGACGACGTGGAGATTTGGGACTTCAGACCGCACATACGTACCATAGTGTACCACTATCACAATTGAGCTCAACTGCGTTCGGGGACTGAGCCTGACGATCTAACAGAACTGCAGGGCCACCATCACCTTGAGAGTAATGAACTGTCACACCGTGTAGATCAACCCATGATCAGACGCACGCTCCAGCCAGTCCCTTTCAGCTTCCCCTACGCGGACTCCACAGGCTAGCCGTTGGTGTCCCCATCAGCTGCAACCCGCCAACGGGCACCATGTTGAAGAGCTGCGCTCGCAGTCATGCATTGTCAATGCTAAGTGCGACCGTGGTAGCGTTCCCTAACAAATTAAATTATTTCTTAAAATTGCTACCCTGGCCATGGCTGGAAAAGTAATAAAATTGCAGCGTAAAGGTATGTTCCTCTCGCGAAAGCATGAGTGTATTTCAATCACGAAACAAAAATGACATCGTTCTTTTCGGTGCAGTTATCAGCTTGAAAGCATGACCACAACTAGTGTTCGGTCATTTCTGCAAGGATTTATAGTCTGGCATCACTTCAATCGATAGCCTTCTTTCGCAAACACATTTCAGAAGAGTTTGGACCTAGTCCGTGAGAGGAGGTAGCGCGCGCGCCGTCGCCGCGTCTGGACCGGCCGGGGCTGTGCTTAACTACGTTCGGTATTTATGCGTGTACTGTAGCCACTTTGGCACAGATATGTAAATGTTATGCTTATGTTACAACTGCATTTTATTTGAAGCTAGCTGTTACAGTTGCTGAGTAATTACAATTATTACCCTCGTAAAGTCATCCCCAAGGCATTACATATTGAAGAAGAAAGTGCACAAGTTTTTCATGTCAGAATGTGCAAATATCCACATTCTGTGCAATAACACTTCACTTCACTTCACTTCACTTTATTCACCTTAAAGACCCCCTTCAGGGGGTATTACATAAGGGGTGGGTTAATATGTTGATCAACAAGTACAAGTCATTGCTTTGAAATAATTGCTTAGCGTATCTGAAAATGCAGACAGGTGTGTGATGGCAGCAATATCGGTGGGGAGGCCATTCCAGTCCACAACAGTTCGGAGAAAAAATGAACCTGAAAAAGTTGCAGTACGCGACACAGGGCGGGCGATCTGAAACGGATGGGCAGTGCGGTGAGATATGCGGTTCGGATGAGTAATGTAGGGTGGTTGATTTAGAGAACTATGGAAAAACTTGTGGAGCAAATAGAGGCTGGCAATGCGGCGGCGGTCTGCGAGGCTTTCAAGAGCGGAATTCTTCTTCAGAGCTGAAACGCTGGTGGTATATGAATATGCAGAGTGAATGAAACGAATGGCGCGGTTCTGAACTGATTCGAGTGCATTTGTTAGGTATGCATGGTGTGGGCTCCAGATGGGGCTGGCGTACTCAAGTTTGGGTCTGATGAGGGTTTTATAAGCGAGCAGCTTCACGTGTTGCGGCGCATGACGAAGATGATGTTTCATGAATCCTAGAGATCTGTTAGCAGATGATATGATTGTGGTAATGTGTGTTCGCCAAGAAAGATCGCTGCAGAGGGTGACACCAAGATACCTAAACGATTGGACGCTTTCTATAAACGAGTTAGCAACTGCATAGGAAAAAATAAGAGGGTTGTGTTGTCGATGAAAGGAAATGAGTTTGCATTTGTTAGCATTTAGCGTCATTAGCCAGAGGTCACACCATTTATGGACGCTGTTAAGGTCGTTTTGAAGGGCCATTTGATCAGAAATGTTAGTGACTATTTCTTTTTTAGAGGCCAAGTATTTATGGAAATAAAAGTTCCAGTGATCAATTCAGCAATAAAAACTCAGCAATCGTATTTACATGAAAACGTTTCTAGCAAAAATAACCTTCAAAAACTATTGCACAAGCACATATGAAATTATATAGCTTTATTAATGCGTAAGCATTACTTGCCTCATGCGTGGCGTGCAAAGAAAGTGTCCACGCTTTCTGTCCGCAAAATAACTCTGGTAAGTTCGGAGGAGCACCGCGCAAGCCAATGGAAGAAAGCTCGGGTAAGTTCGGAGGAGTGTCGCGCCAGCTGCAGCCAA
Source organism: Amblyomma americanum (assembly GCF_052857255.1). Classification (NCBI taxonomy): domain Eukaryota; kingdom Metazoa; phylum Arthropoda; class Arachnida; order Ixodida; family Ixodidae; genus Amblyomma; species Amblyomma americanum. The sequence goes on along the minus strand of NC_135497.1, from coordinate 134,417,164 downwards.
TGGAAGAAAGCTCGGGTAAGTTCGGAGGAGCGTCGCGCCAGCTGCAGCCAATGGGAGAAAGCTCGGGTAAGTTCGGAGGAGCGTCGCGCCAGCTGCAGCCAATGGGAGAAAGCTCGGGTAAGTTCGGAGGAGCGTCGCGCCAGCTGCAGCCAATGGGAGAAAGCTCGGGTAAGTTCGGAGGAGCGTCGCGACAGCTGCAGCCAATGGGAGAAAGCTCGGGTAAGTTCGGAGGAGCGTCGCGCCAGCTGCAGCCAATGGGAGAAAGCTCGGGTAAGTTCGGAGGAGCGTCGCGACAGCTGCAGCCAATGGGAGAAAGCTCGGGTAAGTTCGGAGGAGCGTCGCGACAGCTGCAGCCAATGGGAGAAAGCTCGGGTAAGTTCGGAGGAGCGTCGCGACAGCTGCAGCCAATGGAAGAAAGCTCGGGTAAGTTCGGAGGAGCGTCGCGCCAGCTGCAGCCAATGGGAGAAAGCTCGGGTAAGTTCGGAGGAGCGTCGCGCCAGCTGCAGCCAATGGGAGAAAGCTCGGGTAAGTTCGGAGGAGCGTCGCGCCAGCTGCAGCCAATGGGAGAAAGCTCGGATAAGTTCGGAGGAGCGTCGCGCCAGCTGCAGCCAATGGGAGAAAGCTCGGGTAAGTTCGGAGGAGCGTCGCGACAGCTGCAGCCAATGGGAGAAAGCTCGGGTAAGTTCGGAGGAGCGTCGCGCCAGCTGCAGCCAATGGGAGAAAGCTCGGGTAAGTTCGGAGGAGCGTCGCGACAGCTGCAGCCAATGGGAGAAAGCTCGGGTAAGTTCGGAGGAGCGTCGCGACAGCTGCAGCCAATGGAAGAAAGCTCGGGTAAGTTCGGAGGAGCGTCGCGACAGCTGCAGCCAATGGAAGAAAGCTCGGGTAAGTTCGGAGGAGCGTCGCGCCAGCTGCAGCAAATGGGCGAAAGCTCGGGTAAGTTCGGAGGAGCGTCGCGCCAGCTGCAGCCAATGGAGAAAGCTCGGGTAAGTTCGGAGGAGCGTCGCGCCAGCTGCAGCCAATGGGAGAAAGCTCGGGTAAGTTCGGAGGAGCGTCGCGACAGCTGCAGCCAATGGGAGAAAGCTCGGGTAAGTTCGGAGGAGCGTCGCGACAGCTGCAGCCAATGGGAGAAAGCTCGGGTAAGTTCGGAGGAGCGTCGCGCCAGCTGCAGCCAATGGGAGAAAGATCGGGTAAGTTCGGAGGAGCGTCGCGCCAGCTGCAGTCAATGAGAGAAAGCTCGGGTAAGTTCAGAGGAGCGTCGCGCCAGCTGCATCCAATGGGAGAAAGCTCGGGTAAGTTCGGAGGAGTGTCGCACCAGCTGCAGCCAATGGGAGAAAGCTCGGTAAGTTCGGAGGAGCGTCGCGCCAGCTGCGCGAGAAGTTGCTCGGGGAGAGCAGCATTGGTCGTACAATAGGGACACTTTATTTTTCGTTCTCTTTTATGGTCCGACAATAATTTTTGGCCCTACGGGTGGTTGTGACAGGAACAGCAACCTGCCGCTGCAGAGGCGTATCGCTTAACCCCTGCGCCATTGCGCTGGTAGTGGTATGAGGACTAGTCACCATCTATGAATGTTAAGTAGAGATCGACCAGTTCTGCATATATGGGCGTTAACCTACGGAGCTCCGAATGGTGTGCAGTTTGGTGGCCAACGCGAATTAAGTTACACAAACGCACAGGATACCACACACGTAACAAACCACAAGCGCACCAACGGAAACAGCAGTAGTGCACAATGCTTTCGCGTTCATAGCACGTAAGGAGACTGAAGTGCCCCCTGCAGTCTTTTGCACTGCTCAATGTGTCAGAATTCATGCACAACAAGCAGACGCATTCTACTGTCATTCGTTACGAAATGTCGAAGGGATGAGTTATTTGCAATCGCAGAAATTGTGGAAGCCGAGAAAATGCACCTTAAAGTTTATTCCCTCATTCAGCTCGTTTATCGCCCCGTATGCTTTTGCTCTCGGTCAGAGGAATGCGGCATTGGACCCGGCGAAAGCACTGATATCTTCTCTTCATGGTGATACTAACACGGTGGTGCCCGTCGTCGGAGGCCCGCGGATTCCGCGAAGCGCCAGGACTCTCAGAAGCGCGATACGCTTACAATTTTCGACGCCCACAGTTTTAAAAAAAGCGATTTTTCTGAAATTGCACTGCACATTTCGCTACAATTTTTCGTCACGAGGCAGGTGAAGACCTGAGGTTTATAAAAAAAATTAAGAAATTGAAATTTTTGACGAAATGGGCCATTTTATGTGCCGCGTCAACCCTTTCACTCACTCTATCCTTAACGCCCCCCCCCCCCCCCCCCCCCCCCCATGGCGCAAACTGCAGTGAGCTAAGTGTTCGTGAGATTTTCTCGCAGGCGAACTAAGGCGGGGATCCCAAGTCAAAAAGAAGCAAAACCTTTCTTAACGTGGCGTCTACGCCCAGCAGACACGCCTAGGATCGCCTTTTGACTCAGTTCACTCTTAGCTTGTTAAGAGAGGGATAGCTAGCCACGACATGTCTTCGTGCGGCGCACCCAAGTGGAGCGTCTGGATCGGGCGGCTAGCCCCGTCGCGGCGGCTGAAACGCTCATACTCCAGGCTGTGCACTCCATACTCTCCATACGCTCATACTCCAGGCCGAGCCATGTTTCGCCTTAAGCGCCTGTGCGAGCACCGGAACCGCCTCCGCAATATGGCAATCCCGGTCGAACTACTGACAACAGCTCAATCTGTAACTGGTCATATGGCACGCCACTGGTTATTGCCTGCCCATCTCTCTATTCCCTCAAAGAATGTCCGCGCACTGGCCTCCCCAGTGTTCGTGCACCGCACCTGCCAAGCTGTCAGAGTCGTCCCTTGTCCCCTGACTGCTCCGTTTATTTCAGCTCACCGTTCTCATTCACCGCGTCGCCGCTTCCTATCACCGATGCGACGTCGACCTTACTGCTACTCAAGAAGAAAACTAGGTGCCGCAGTTCCCGAAGCAAGAAATGCGCTCCCATCGAAATGTCAAAGGCCTCATCTAAACTGGTGGAGTATGCTCCACCAGCTTCGCTCCTCCTTCGACTCGCCCCAAAGTTCTTTAAGCCAAACCTCGACGGTTACCCATGGCATCGACACCGGCGACCATACAACAGTGAGGCAGTGCACGCCTGTATTTTGTTTCTGTGACCGAGCGCCAGGTTATAGAAGAGCAAATTGACCAAATGCTTCACAACGGTGTCATTTAGCTTTAAAGCAGCCCGTAGGCATCGCCTGTTGTGTTTGTAAATAACAAGGGTGCCTTAATACGGTTCTGCGCTGATATACCGCCGCCTTAATAAAATCAGACGCAAGGACGTTTGTTTACTCCCGCGCATAGACGACGCTTGCAAGCAGCAGCAGCAGCAGCAGCAGCAGCAGCGGCGGCGGCGGCAGCAGCAGCAGCGGCGGCGGCGGCGGCGGCGGCGGCACTGGGGATCGAACCCAGCACCTCGCGTTCGGGAGGTGCTGGGTTCGATCCCCAGTGCAGCCGGGTACCCATAATGGGTACAAGATTTCCCCCTGCCTGGTGCTCGGCTCTTCTGGGTGAGATGCTTGGGAAAAGGGTCTTGACCACAGTTGCTCTGATGGATCAGCGATAAGTTCCGCCGTCAACAACGTTAAATCCGCCTCGTGCGGTAGAAGCCCATTTGTGGCCCTTTTTTACCGCAGCCGTGGCCCAGTGGGTTGGGTGCCCGTCACGGCTGCGGGAGGTGGTTGGTTCGAAACCCACCGCCGGACACCCACCGGTAAAAATGGGTACAAGCGGCCCCCGGCCTGGCGCCCGGCATTATTTAGGGGTGTCCGCTTGGGAGAAGCTCCGTAAACCCCGCTTCGCCCCTCGCGGGCGAAGGCCCAGTTTCGAATGACCTCGCAGCCGGCTAAAGATGGTAAAGATGGTACGAGCAGCAGCTCCCTCACGAAGC